>NW_006286787.1:24261-30723 GCF_000327345.1 Myotis davidii
ATCCAGAGATGAAGAGGCATTGATTGGCCTGGCGGGCTTTGGAGGGAGGGTAGGGGAGGGTGGGGATAAGGGGGGAAGATCAACCAAAGGACTTACATGCAGGCATATAGGCCAAACCAATGAACTTGGACAACAGGGGGGAGGGCAAGAGTGGGGGGGGTAGAGGGTAACGTGGGGACAAGGACACATATGTAATATCTTAATCAATAAAAAATATATTAAAAAAAATAACTCACAAACTTAAAAAAAATTGTCAACAAAATATTAGAGAACTATATTCAATAATACATGAAAAGGATCATGCACCATAGTCAATTAGGATTTCTTCCAGGCATGCCAATCATTCAACATCCACAAATCAATTAATTGTTATACACCAAATTAACAAAAAGAAATATAAAACTCATATGATTATCATAATACATGCAGAAAAGCATTTGATAAAATTTAACAGCAACTTATAATTAAAAATCTCAAAAAAATGTATATGGAGGGAATGTAAATCAAAATAATAAAAGCCATAAATGGCAGGCTCACAGCCTACTTGATACTTACTATGAAAAGCCAAAATCTTTTCCTCAAGATCAGAAACAAGACAAGACTTTTATGCCACATAGTATTGAAAGTCCCAGCCAGAGTAATTGGGTAAGAAAAAGAAATAAAAGTCATCTAAATTACAAAATAATAAGTCAAACTGTTATTATTTGTGATGATATTGTTTTTTATAAAAAAAATCCTAAGGATGCTGCTTAAAAAGATTCAGAACCAGTAAATAAATTCAGTACAGTTGCAGAATAAAAAATTAATATACAAAAAAATCTGTTGCATTTTCACACACTAACAGCAAACTGTCAGAAAGGGAAATTAAGAAAACAATTCTATTTACAATTGCATCAAAATGTTTTCTTAAATACCTAGAAATAAACTTAACCACGGAAGCAAAAAATCTGTTCACTGAAAACCCTAAGACATAGATGAAAGAAGTTGAAGAAGACACAGATAAATGGAATGATATTTTGTGCTCATGGATTGGAATGATATTGTTCAAATGTCCATATTACCCAATAAAATCTATAGGTTCAATGCAATCCCTATTAAAATTCTAACAGCATTTTCATAGAAATAGGAAAAACAATCCTAAATTTTGTATGGAACTGCAAAAGATCCCAAGTAGCCAAAACAATTTTCAGAAAAAAGAAAAAGCTGAAGGCATCATGATTCCTGATTTTAAACGATATTACAAAGCTCTAATGATCACAATAGTATGGTATTGGAATATAAACAGATACATAGGTCAATGGAACAGAATAGAATGCCCAGAAATAAAGCCTCACATATATCATCAATTTATGATAGCAGAGGTAAGAATGTACAATGGGAAAAAGAACAGTATCTTCAATAAATGATGTTGGGAAAACTGCACACCACATGCAAAAAAAGAAATGTGAAATTAGGCAACAATCTTACACCATGCACAAAAATTAACTCAAAATGAATTGAAGACTTGAATGTAGCACCTGAAACCATAAAACTCTTAGAAGAAAACATAAACTATAAGCTCCTTGACATCAGTCTCAACAATAATTTTTGTACCTGACTCCAAAGGCAATGGAAACAAAAATAAAAGTAAACAAGTGGGACTCCAGGGAACTAAACATCTTCTACACAGTGAAGAAAACCATCAACAAAATGAAAAGGCAACCAACTAAATGGGAGAAAATATTTGCAAATCACATATTTAGTAAGGGCTTAATAACCAAAATATATAAAGAACTTATACAACTTAACAAAAAAAATCCACTTTAAAAATGGGGAGAGGATCTGAATAAACAGTTTTCTAAATAGAAATGGCCAACAAACATTTGATTAGTGATGCTCAACATCACTAATCACCAGGGAAATACAAATCAAAAGCACAATGAGCTACCACTTCACACCTCTTAGAGTAGCTATGATCAAAAAGATAAAAAATGACAATGGTGGGTGAAAACATGGATAAAAGGAAACCCTCATACACTGTTGGTGAGAATATAAATTGGTAGAGCCACACTGGAAAATAGTATAAAGGTTCCTTGTGTAATTAAAAATAGAATTACTACATGATCCAGCAACTTCACTTCCCAGTGTTTATTTGAAGAAAACAAAACCACCACTTTGAAAAGATATGTGTACTCTTATGTTCACTGAAACATTATTTGTAAGAGCCAAGAAACTTGAGGATATTATGGTAAGTGAAAAAAGTCAAACAAAGGAAAATAAATATCATGTAACCTCACTTACGTGTAGAATCTAAAAACCAAAATAAATAAGCAAATAAAATAAAACTAATAGATATAGGGACCAGATTGGTGGTTTCCAGAGGCAGGTGGGTAAATAGGTAAAAGGGGTCAGAAGTACAAATTTCCAGTTATAAAATAAATAAGTGACAGGAATGTAATGTACAGCATCATGACTATAGTTAATGACTGTATTGCATATGTTTTTAAATTATTTTTTAATAATTTTTTTCAATATACAAAATAAATCTATTATCAGGTGTAGATACAAAATAATTAGCCATTTACATGCAATAAACATTAATATTTCAAGAAAAAATGATTTTAAATATGATAATATAACCAAAACTATACCAACATACTTTAATATCACAAAAGTGATTATGTATATGAAGCAGCTCTGTTTTCTGTTTATAATGGGCTCTGTATATTTATGTCTCATTCTTTTTGAAAATTTATTTTATTGCTTTCAGAGAGAGAAACATCAATGATGAGAAATAATCATGGCTGCCTCCTGCACGCCCCCTACTGGGGATTGAGCCTGTTACCCAGGCATGTGCCCTTGGCTGGAATTGAACCTGGGACCCTTCAGTCTACAGGTCCATGCTCTATTCACTGAGCCAAACCAGCTAGGGCTATGTCTCATTCTTAATCTGATGAGATGAACATATATCATTACCCCTCATTTTCAGGTGAGAAAAATAAAATTTAGAAAGGTAAAATACCTCAGTTTCCACAGGTGTACATGACAAAGATAATATTTGAATTCATGTTGCAAAGTCCTTATTCTTAATCATTAGACATACCAAATACTTCAATCCAGTGGGTTACAAAACATGGTCTCTGTACCCCAAGCATCAGCATCATCTGGTAATTGTCAAAAAATTTAGTTTCTCAAGCCCCATCCTAGATCTGCTGAATCAGAAACTAGCAGTTGGGCCCACAGTCTGTGCTTTCACAAGTTAATGTTTTATAACCACTGCCTTAATCCAACGTTTCCAGGTGTTTGCTTGAATATCTGTTGATGAATGTTTTGAAGTGTAAACTCTCCTTTTCATAAGGTTAAATATTCCATTTTGGGTAGCTCTCTTTGTGAGAAGGTAATTAATTTTCTATTAAATCTGTCTCCATCCAAGTCATTTTCAAACCAAATAAAGCAAGTTTGTCTTCATGTTTTAAAGATAGTCCTCCAGAGATTTGAGGTCAGTGATTATGGTCCTCTTTTTATCTTCTTTTCGCCAAGCTGAAAACCGCTAGTTACTTTAAATGTTACTTTTATGAACATGTTGATAATCTTTTGAAAGTTAAGAATCACTTAACCTTTTCCTGTGAGTCAAACATTAGGCTCCAATGTTGACTGATATTCTGCTACTAAAGCCACATGCTCTACTCCCTAATTTCCAAAGGATGAGATTAATAACCAGAAACAAGTTTAGACTCATGGATGGAAGAAGGAGGAGGAAAAGGCATCTCCAGCCCCATTAGGGCCTTGACCCCAAAACACCCATTCCTACACTCAATCACACTTCACAGTACTCTCCATAACCATAATCTAGCCTCACTAGCATTCACTCTAATTTGGCTGAGAGGGGGCAAGGCATTGCACACCAAAAATAAAAGGTTTTAAATAGCTTTATCCCAAATACATGTGGCACTCAAAATCCTAATTTCCAAAATATGATGTCTTTTTCTTCAGGTTCTCTTTTGAAAATATTTATTTCAATGCTCCTGTTTTATGGATATGTGGTGACTTTTCTACTTGTGATCCAGTATCCTGCAACGAAAGGTAATTGGGACAGGATGGTAGAGATTTTTGAGGTCTCTCTCTTCTGCCTATCTCCCATGAAGATACCAATCAAGATGTGTGACACTTGTTCTTCCAGAGGGAGAAAAGGAAGCTTGGGCTATCTCTCAGTGATGCTGGATTTCCCCCATCTCACTTTTGTGGGATCAAAAATTTCATCTAGCACCTGCTCCATAGAATTACCTAATGGAACTTGTATATGTAGGTGGTAAATGAATGAAGAAAGAGTGAGTAGACAGGGAAATTTAAGGACTACATCTCAAAGTCAACTCTCATTTCTTTTTTTTCTAGTTATATATATTATTTATTTTTATTTTTTATCTTTATTGTTGAGAATATTACAGTTGTCCCATTTTTCCCCATTGACTACTTTTAGCCCACACCCTCCCTATATCATTTCTTTCTATGTTCATAGACCGTTACGAGTTGTATGTTCCCACCTAAATGCAAAGGGTTTGAGAAGTCTCCTTGTGTACTTAGAAAATTTAACAGTTTGGTAAGCACATAACATTGTCTTTTCCACAGTCCAATGCCAGAATGTACTTGGCATTGTCTCCCTGTCCCAAGATGATTGTCTGAATCTGAGACTGCCCATCACTAGACTAGGACTGGATTAGGATAAACTTCAGTTTCTTTAGATCAGGTGGTGGATCCCCCTTCTAACAGTAAACCACATTAAATAATTCCTAAAAAAAAAAACAAAACACTTCTGCTCAGCTAAGCTCACCAGCCTCTCCTACTTATTTCTGGTGAATATTCAAAGTGTAAGTTTCTCTGGTCATGTATTCCTTCCCTGCCTGATGTTTCTTTCTTTTGGTCCTGTCATCACTTCCTTGTCTTAAATTCCAGATTTTTTCTTTTTCTTTCTCTCCTCTCCATTCTCTCTCTTCTTCTTTCTGTTTTTCTTTTGTTTCAACTAACAATACCTGCATATAAAGTGTTATATAAATCTGGTAAGACTTTAGCTTTTTTTCTTCCTCCAAACATGTACACCTTCCCCACCATCATCTTCCCTATACCTTTGATTCATAAATGTATCATATTTATTAGATAGACAGTGTTTATTATAATTATGAAAACAGTATTTGTAATTGGGCATTATTATAATTATATTTCTTTTCTTATGTATATTTTTCTCACCAGAATTAATACCTTTTAATTTGTTTTTTTTTAAATGAATTTTTATTGATTTGCCCTAACCTATGCACGTCATGGATAAATTTCAATATGTTTACATATCCAATATTAATTGTATTACCTTGGGGTTATCATTTCCAGTCTTTTGTCTTCTTGCTCCACTATAAGTTAGCTGGTCATTATGCAGGACAAGCAAGTGTCATTTTGAAATCATCACCACCAATCTGAGGGTTCTCAACATTTCTCTCATGTAGAAAGACCAGTTTTCTGAATTATCTTTTTATTTTCTTGTTTATTCCTTTGGTTTAGTAGAGCACACCCTCCAGTATATTCCTTTGAATTGGTCAATAGATGCCCCATTTTTTTGAGATCTTACATGAATTATTAATATTTTAATGGTAAAGAATTTTAGATGGGTAATAGAAATATTCCTTTAAAATTTAAAAACATTTTTTTCAGTTATACAGTTTCTTATAAGTTCCATATTATTCTAATTTTTTACTGATTTTAAATGAGACTTTTTCCTCCTTAAAAGCCTTGTTATTTAATATTTATTGATTAGCATTTAAAGTTCTTTAATTATACAGTAATATCAATGTGGATTTTTTTTCCTATCCATATGAGATTGATCAGTAAGTCTAGGCTGTAAATTTTTTTTAACATCCACTTATAAGGGGAGATTTTCTTCCTTTAATTCTTGGATTCTCCTACTTTTACTGTTTTCTCTTTTTGGAATTCCTATTATTTGGATACTATACTTTCTAAAGTGATTTTCTAATTTTCTTCTCTTTCCTATTCTGTTTTCTATTTCTTTATATTTTTTTTCTAAGAGAATTCCACAACTTTATCTTTTAATTCAGTCATTTAAGCTTCTCATTTCTGCTAGCTCTCTCTTTACATGCTTATTTAAAATAGCACCCTGTTCTTGCTTCATTATGTGAGAATTTATTTCTCTGGAGATATAAAGAATTTATGAAGTCTTTCTTCTTGAATCATCATTTCCTTCATTAAAAATACCTATGTCTTGCCGAAACCCGTTTGGCTCAGTGGCTAGAGCGTTGGCCTGTGGACTGAAGGGTCCCAGGTTCGATTCCAGTCAGGGGCATGTACCTGGGTTGCGGGCACATCCCCAGTGGGAGATGTACAGGAGGCAGCTGATCAATGTTTCTCTCTCATCGATGTTTCTAACTCTCTATCTCTCTCCCTTCCTCTCTGTAAAAAATCAATACAATATATTTAAAACAC
>NW_006286787.1:34706-35616 GCF_000327345.1 Myotis davidii
GAAAGGAGAGAAAGTATCCAAAGCATGTAAATCCATGTGCATGTGGGTGAGAGCCATGGACCTGTACTCTCGGGTGGTCAAAGAAGTTGAACCAAAGAGGCAGAAGCTCCGTGCCGCGCAGGTACGTTATCTGTGTTGTGATGTTTTTATAGAATCAAAGGCCATGGTCACCCGTCATTCAAGCTCCCTTTCTCATGCCCCTGTGACCCTAAGCAATGTAGATAGTAACAGTGCTCTAGTTTACCACATGATCTCACTTATTCATGGATAATAAAGACCATTATAAGCTTATGAACAATAATAGATACAGAGGCAGAGCTGCCTCAAACTGATTGCCAAACTGCAGCAGGAAGTCCAGGGAGGGTTGGGAGGCAGGAGGGAGGAGGGTAAGAGATCAACCGAAGGACTTGTATGCATGCATATAAGCATAACCAATGGGACATAAGAACTGGGGGGTAGGGGAAGCCAGGGGATTGTCAAGGGTGGAGAAAAAAAAAAGGACACATATGTAATACCCTTTGTAATACTTTAAGCAATAAAAAAAATACTATATGTAATATTTTAAACAATAAAGAATTTAAAAAGAATCAACCAATGAATGCATAAATAAATAGAATAACAAATCGATCTCTCTCGCTCTCTCTCTCATCCTCCCTCTCTCTAAAATCAATAAAATGTTTTAAAAAGGATTGGTGAGTCATAAAATCAAACTGAGGCTATGTAACACAAAAGATAAAGAATTAAAACATATAATTAAAATTAAGGCCGAAACCGGTTTGGCTCAGTGGATAGAGCGTCGGCCTGCGGACTGAAAGGTCCCGGGTTCGATTCCGGTCGGGGGCATGTACCTGGGTTGCAGGCACATCCCTAGGGGGATGTGCAGGAGGCAGCTGATCGATGTTTCTCTCTC
>NW_006286787.1:35795-39332 GCF_000327345.1 Myotis davidii
GTGATGGGTTCAATTTCTGGTCTGGGTCATGTACCTGGGTTGCAGGTTCACTCCCAGCCTGGCGTCGGGGTGTGTGCAGGAGGTAACCAATCGATGAGTCTCTCTCACATCGATGTATCTCTCTCATCATCTCTCGCCCTCCCTTCCTCTCTGAAGTCAATAAAAAATATATTTTAAAAAATAAATAAAAATTAAATTTTAGGAGATTGAATGCAAAATAATTTGTTTTTATATTAAGAGTGAATAGGAATTTGCTAAACAGTATGAGGCAGAGTATATACATTAAAAAATATCATCTAGAGTGATAAAGAATGATTTGTATACATACACCCATCATCAATATCACCACACCAGGAGAAATGAAACAAAGGCTATTCTTTTAAGTTACCAGATAGAGAAGAAAGATTTCCTACAATTGATCAAAATTAAATTGGCATGAGATATCTTAAATGAGTTGTCTAATATCCATATAATATGTTATTTCTGAGAAAAATGAAATAAAGTAACCTTTCAGCCATTTAAGGATATAGACATTTTACTGCTCAAGGACCATTACAGAAAAAAAAATTTAAGAGGAAGAATGAATCCAAAGTTAAGCATTTTGATACAGGAAAATTGGTTAGCAAAGATTTCAAAGGAGAAATAGTTCCTACTACTCAAGTTAATTTTATATGACAAATAACAACAATAATAATAGTAGTTGTATAAATTCCAATAAAAATAAAAGCAGAATTCCAGACATTAGGGAGGAAAAATATTACTAATTTTATGTGTTTAAATTGAATTTAGGATTAATTTAAATATAAATTTAAGTATTGTATAAACATAAGAGAATAATCATTAAGCAAAGAGAAATGACATATTGGTTAAGAGTGGAAGTTTTGCCTGGCCTGTGTGGCTCAATAGTTGAGTGTTGACCCATGAGCCTGGAGGTCAGGATTTGATTCTCGGTCAGGGCACATACCCGGGTTGTGGGTTAAATCCCCACTAGGAGGCATATAGGAGACAGCAGATCAATGATTCTCTTTCGTCATTGATGTTTTTACCTATGTCTTGTGTATGATTGGCTTTCTTTACATATTGAGGAAGATTGAATGCATTTAAAAGCAGTCGTGTTGAGTCATGTCATCCTGAGTGACTTTAATATATCCACATGGATTTTCCATGCAATAATCTAGACTTGGTGCCTTGATTTTTTTTTTCATGTCTAGGAACATTTTTTTTCTATTCACCTTCATGTGTCTTTCCTGTGGCCACATCCTAGAATTTCTTATCACGATAAACTACTACAATTATGAATACATCTTTTGAACCATCTCACTTCTTACCACTACCCTTTCTCTCCACAGTTCCATTTTTCAGTTAATATTGATGTGCCTATTTGCTTAATTCATAGGGAAATCCAGGTGTTTATCTCTATACTGTCTGTACCCTCTTCTCTTTTCATTTTTTCTCTAATCAACCTTGACTACATTGTAATCACATGGCTCTTTTCTTACCAATATAGCCAACTTCATTGTCCTGATTTTCTTTGGCAATCCCCAACTGAAAAATAATTCAGGATTAGTACTATTATTTACCTTTTCTGTTCTACATTTGGACTGGAAAAAGCATATTAGAATGAAATTTGGTATCAATTTTAATACAGGAAGTCCAATAACAAAAAGCTCCTTAACTGTGTGGCAACCCACTCGTTCTTTCCTGTTCAATTTTATGTCCAGTTTTCCTAGCAGTTAACTCTGTATTGTTTTATTCTTCCATAAGCTTTTAAAGCTTCTAGATATATCATATTTCTAACAATTATCAACAGATAATTGGACTCCTGATGGCGAATAAGCTACTAACTTTATAAATATAACCATCACCATGACTAACTACACCTTTTATTTTTTTTTAAATATATTTTATTAAATTTTTACAGAGAGGAAGGGAGAGAGATAGAGAGTTAGAAACATCGATGAGAGAGAAACATCGATCAGCTGCCTCCTGCACATCTCCCACTGGGGATGCGCCCACAACCCAGGTACATGCCCTTGACCGGAATTGAACCCGGGACCTCTCAGTCCGCAGGCCGACGCTCCATCCACTGAGCCAAACCGGTTTCGGCAACTACACCTTTTATTACAATAATCCATAAGTCACTTCTCTTATCTAAGGTAATACTCCCACCCATGGTTAGATTTAAATCCACTTCATTGTTAGAACCTTCACACACTCAATTATTTCATACTTATCTTGCACTTTTTTATTTTCTATTTTTTTACTATTTATTTTTCCTTAAAGTATTTTAATATGCTCAATTTACCCTCCTATTATCAAAACTTTAAGATGAGCTTCAGCCACACATACCCTTCTAGTACTTACCACCCCCTTCAAACATTTTATAAGAATTGTTTACACAGGCTCCTGTTTCTCACCTTCCACTCCCTCTCCACATGAAAGGAACCTAGCTGCCACTTTCTTCAACCTACAGAAATTCTCCTTCAAAGTTAGAAATACTTTCATTGTTGATAAATGTAACCAGGACTTCTAAGGTTTTAATCAACATGCTTCTATAAAGGAATATTTGCTAATTGTCATGTCTCCATGTCTCTTTTGCAGAGCCTGTCAACACAGACAATATAATTACGAATAAAGAAAAAATCGTAATCCATTCTGTGATAATAATATTTGTCTCCATGACTAGCTTTTTATTGTACTCCTTACAAAGAGGTAAATGCTTCTTTAAAAATGGGAGATTTTAGAATGTTTATTGTCTATCTAATTCCTCACTCTACATAATGATATTTGGTCACAACTCTGTGAGCTTTATACCCTGGAGCCATAACAGGCTATAGGAAACATAAAAAACTTACAATATATCAGAAGTTTTGTAAATGCCCATTAAATAATGGGTCTCAGTGCCTCATGTTATTGGGACTACCAATATCAGTATTTCTAATATGAATCAGAGCCATTGCTTGTGTCCTATAAAGGACACATTCAGCTAAATTTAAATGACTCGACCTCAAACTTCCTCAATAACATATGCAGATGTCTTCTGTGTGCTGGAACTTGTGCAAGGCTGGAAGGTAACTGGAAGGTGAACATGGTGGATGGTTAGCGTGGTGCTGTGCAAGGGTAGGTTAAACAGCCATCTCACATGGTAGTTTAATTGAATTTATTTAAGGGAAGGGCATGGAGAATGGACTATCCAAAGGGAAGGGTTGCACAGCACTGAGCCAAGGGGACATTGGGTTGATGATGGAGTTTCAACCTTATATGCAGTCACTGGTGGGAAACTTTTGTCGTCAATGGGCCTCGGGACTGAGCTGGTGAGCTTGGAATGAAGCTGGAATATAGGTGTGCATTAGGTGCCCTCAGGACAGTTTCCATTCCTTGTATGGTCTGACTCCTAGTGTCCAGCAAGCTTTTCCTGGTCTTTTGTTCTCCGTTGGCAGGAAACTTGGAAATGTCCACTAAGGATTGTGTTGCCCTACAGACCTAGGAGTAACATTTAGAACTTTTCATATTATATCCTATTTGGAATTTAAGTCT
>NW_006286787.1:43718-45445 GCF_000327345.1 Myotis davidii
AGACAGCAGATCAATGATTCTCTTTCGTCATTGATGTTTTTATCTCTCTATCTCTCTTTCTTCCTCTCTCTAAAATCAATGGAAACATAAAAATATACATTTTAAAAAGTGGAAGTTTTGTCATCCAACTGCATTGTTTCACATCTGAAAGGCATCACTACCTTATTAACAGCATCTTGGTCAAGTTTCTAAACATCTTTGTATCTCAGTTTCCTAATGGATTAAAAAGAATAATATGTGATTATTGTTAAGATTAATAGAGACATAGTCAAGTCACTTTGCTGTATGCTTAGACTTATACAGTGCTGTATATCAACTTATCTCAATAAAAGTGAAAGGAAAAAAAGATTAATAGAGATATATATGAGTTCGTCAGTGTCTGTTCTCCCTTTTTCCTGTAACAATAGAATACATTTTTAACTAGACTCATAGCTTCCCAAGAGAAAGACTAGTTCCAGGCTCCCTTTATATAAAGTTAGGTGATGCTGTGGGCTTCACATCTGACTCATAAGAGGTGTGCAGAAGTGATGTGTGTAAATTTTAGGTTATGCACTTATGGAAAAGAACTGAGTTCTAAACTTCTTATTCTTTCATTCTTTCTTGTTGTTGGGATTGCAGGTACAAGGTTAAGCAATCAAGACCATGAAGATGCAGCCACACATGAATTAGCCACAATAAGGAGCCAGGACTGAAATACAACTGAAAGGAGGAGAGCCACCTTATGAGTTTTGTCTGCTTGTACCTGGAATGCTATACAATTAATTTGGGTTAACAATTGTTAAATGTCTAAGAACACATGTAAAGCTCTTATATCTGTGCTTATTATATGGTAAACATTCACTAAATGTTTGTATTACTACTATTAAAATTATCCTATATAATAAACGCCTAATATGCCAAGTGTTGTTCTCCGTTGGCAGGAAACTTGGAAATGTCCACTAAGGATTGTGTTGCCCTACAGACCTAGGAGTAACATTTAGAACTTTTCATATTATATCCTATTTGGAATTTAAGTCTTCTTTTGATTAAAAAAAATGTTTCTACTTTTCCAAATACAAAACCAGGAACATATTTACAGCATTGACCTATATTTTTTCACTCTCATTCTTTCAAAACATGAATTGTTTGGTTTTTCCTTGTAATCCATCTTTTACTTAGAAAACTGATAAGAAGCCTGGGCTTTATTACCAAACCCTGTCTCATGTTAGAAAGGGGATCTAGGTAACCAGGACTAAGGATCTATCCATGAGGGGCTGTCTATTATACTCTGAGGAGCCCAGGGTAAGGAAAATTAATAAAAGAAAGTCAGGAAAATGAACATTGTCCTGGCTAAACAAAATTATAATATCATGACATCTGCCCCAACTTTAGTTAATACTCAGCATTTTAAGGCACAACAGATCTATAAAATATTTTTAAAAATGAGTATCTGGGAGGAAGGAAGATAGGGGAGTGCCATCTTACCCATGACAATCAGGAGATGAAAATATTAATTTAATTTAGGATGAAAATCCAGGATTTTGTGTGCCATAAAAGCCAAATACAGGAGTTATGCTGTCAAACTTTGAACTTGGCTGGAAAGATGTTACCTATATGAGGATAGGGCACAGAATTATATTGTACCCATTGGGCTGATACCCAAATTTATCAAGTCTATATTGACTGAAATCTATGACCATGTTACTAATAAATTCTGGAATGAACTGAGTCCATGGAAGTTCCATTTG
>NW_006286787.1:49855-52197 GCF_000327345.1 Myotis davidii
ATCACTCCCTCGGGTAACCAACATGTTGTCTGTTTCTATGAGTTTTTGTTTACTTTTTTTGTTTATTTGTTGCTTTCAGTTCTATATCCCACATGAGTGAAATCATATAGTACTTGACTTTTTGTCTGACTTATTTTACTTAGCCACAGGAACAGACTCCCAAGGTCCCTGAGACATCTGCAATTGTTAGCCTTACCTCTTTAATCCTCTAATAACTGCCTACCTTAGAAGTATCCTATATAATAAAAGCCTAATATGCTAACTGTCTGGTTGTCCATTCAACCAATCAAAGTGTAATATGCTAATGATATGCTAAGGTCGCTTAACTGCTCACTATGATGTGCATTGACCACCAGGGACTCCGACTGGTAGATTAGCTTACTGCTGGGGTCTGGCCAATCAGGACTGAGTGAGATGGACCGGACATACCCTGGAGCCCTCAGTCCTTCCCCAGCTGGCCAACCTCCCGCATCCCTCCCTGGCCCCAATCATGCAATCATGCACTGGTGGGAGCACTAGCCTGTGCCCTCTCACAATCCGGAACCTCCCAGGGGATGTTGGAAAGCTGGTTTTGGCCCGATCCTGCAGGCGAGGCTGAGGGAACCCACTGGTGCACAAATTTGTGCACCAGGCTTCTAGTACTTACTAATAATATAGGAGATATGCCATAATCAAAATTACATAAAAGAATTGATAGTAAAGAATGAGAAAAAGATGTATCAGGAAAATAATAACAAAACAAAGGTCATGTAGCAGTACTGATATTAGAAAAAATAAAAGTTAAGGGAACATAATCCAGCAGGTATTTAAAATAGTTAAGAATGTACACATACACTAAATAAAAACAGTAATTAAGGCAATGACCAATACAATTGACAGGTATAACAGATAAATTTTAGAAACCTATATGTAAAAGCACACAAGTAATTAGATCATGAACTCATATTATAAAAGAGTAATTAAAGTTTGAACTTTACCCACCCCTACCCCCCAAATTGAAATCAGGTATGATGTTCAAATATTTGAGGATATTTATAAATATTGTTCATGTACTAAATTGCAAAGAAATTCAAAATCAATGCTCAGAAACTGTAATATGTTATCTTATACTAGAGGCCTGGTGCATGAAGGGCACAGAATTATATTGTACCCATTGGGCTGATACCCAAATTTATCAAGTCTATATTGACTGAAATCTATGACCATGTTACTAATAAATTCTGGAATGAACTGAGTCCATGGAAGTTCCATTTGTAGTTCACCTTGAGACTATTCACCAAGAGGCTTAGGCATGCATAGGGGAACTCATCAGGAAAAAATTAAATTAAAGCCCAAACTAAGTAAAACATTTTTTTAAACCCCAAATTTAAAATACATTAACTGGAACTCAAAAGAAGGAAATATTTTAAAAATCAGAAATTATGCTACTATTCTCAAAAGTACCAAAAATGTAATATCAAGAAAATAATTTTATGAATCATAGGGACTTTATAAATTAAGTGTATATTTTTAAAAAGAATAAGTAGTTATAAAAACATGAAAACCTTTAAATTAAAATGCTTTAAGTGATAAAAAAAAACTTGTTATATTTGATAAGTGATATACTAGACACATTAGTTTTCTATTGCTGAATAATAAATTATTATGAACTTAACAGTTTAAAATAACATGTATTATTATCTCATAGTTTGCATTGATGAGGATTCAAGGCATGGCGAAGCTAGAGCCCGTGCTCTGCGTCACAACAAACTGTATCGTTGGCTGTTATTGCCATCTCATCAGGAGATCAGAGCCGTCTTCTTCTTGGATCTTCAAGGTTAATGAAATAATTCATTTCATTGTGATTTGTAGGGCTGAAGCCTTCTGCAACTAGAGGACATCCCTCTTCAAACATGGTTTTCAACATAGCTATTTGTTCATCCCCTCTGAGAATAAAAAGAGAAAAGCTCTGGTTTTTAATCATTCCAACTAATTTTAAGGGCTTGCCTGATTAGATCAATCCTATCCAAGATAATCTTTCTAATTTTTTTTTAAGAATAACAATGGCCCTAACCTGTTTGGCTCAGTGGCTAGTGTTGGCCGGAGGACTGAAAGGTCACAAGTTTCATTTCATTCAAGGGAACATGCCTGGGTTTCAGGCTTAGTTCCCAGTGGTGGGTGTGCAGGAGGCAGCCCATCAATGATTTTCTCTCATCATTGATGTTTCTATCTCTCTCTCCCTTCCTCTCTGAAATCAATAAAAACATATATTTAAAAAAGAACGGAAAACATAATTTTACTAGAGGCCCAGTGCACAGATTCGTGCACTGGTGGGGGCCCTTGGCCTGGCCTGAAGCCACCCA
>NW_006286787.1:56492-57799 GCF_000327345.1 Myotis davidii
AGTGGGGGGCATCCACCAACCCAGATTATGAGAGGCCTCAGGCTAGGCTGAAGGACCCCACTGGTGCACAGGGCCAAGGAGGGATGTAGGAGGTTAGCCAGCCGGGAAGGGACCAAGGGAGGGCTCCAGGGCATGTCTGGCCCATCTTGTTCAGTCCTAATCAGCCAGACCCCAGCAGCAAGCTAACCTACTGGTTGGAGCATCTGTCCCTTGGTGGTCACTGGCTGTCAGAGTGATTGGTTGACTGGTCTCTGCCCCCTGGTGGTTAGTGCATGTCATAACGAGCAGTTGAGCAGCCTTAGCCTATCATTAGCATATTACACTTTGATTGGTTGAATGGATGACCATACAACTGGACACTTAGCATATTAGGCTTTTATTATATAGGATGTCAAAACATAATACAACTAGAAGCCCTGTGCATGAATTCATGCACAGGTGGGGTCCCTAGGCCTGGCCAGTGATCAGGGCCTATTGGGGCCTGTGGCTGGGGGGAGGGATTGGGGAGGGACCATGGGAATTTGGCTGGTGGGGGCAAGGAACTGCTGGCCCAGAGAAGGGATCTGGTCCTCGGCCCTCCCTGGGAAAGGGGCTGCATCTGCCACCACCCACCCCCGGTTCCCCATACCAGCTCAGGGCTCAAAGGCCCTGGCAGGGTTGGGAGACAAGGCGATGGTCACTCAGCCAGGCATGGAAGGAACAGACACTAGACACTGATGCTGCTGTCGGTGCCCCATCACCTTGAAAAAAGCATAGCAATGTATTCTATTTTTATATTTTTCTAACATATTTTTGTTGATTTTTTAGAGAGAGAAGGGAGTGGGAAATAGAGAGAGAAACATTGATGACAGAAACATCAATAAGCTGCCTTCTGCACGCCCCCTACTGGGCATGTAGGGACAAACTCTTGTATCAAGGGCTGACTTTCAGTAGATCACAGTGAGGGAACTGCTTTGCTACATATGAAATCCCGACCCAGAAACAGGTCATCTATGAATGGTTTAACACCAGGAACTGATGGGGAAGGACCATGGGTGGTTGGCTGGCCATGGGAGGTTGGCTGTGGAAGCACACTGATCACGAGGGGAAGCTCCTGTGTTGAGCGTCTGCCTCCTGGTGGTCAGTGTGTGTCATAGCGATGGGTCAACCAGCTGTTCGGTCACTTAGGCTTTTATATATAGATATAATCATTTAAATGCATTAGACTTCCTTTTTTAAGAACAAACTGGCAAATCCGTGAGTAACCAAGCCCATCCCCCTTTCCTGCAGGCTCTTGGGCAGCGCCAGAGTAACTAACTGATAGACCC
>NW_006286788.1:0-1266 GCF_000327345.1 Myotis davidii
TCCTGAGTTATTGTTGTTTTGTTGTTGCTGTGTTCTTTTGTGTTTGTTTGTTTGTTTTAAAGATGCTCAGTTTCTTAGTATGGAAGAATTACAGATGTGAGTGTTTGTTTTTTCATCCTCACTTAAGGATATGTTCATTAATTTGGTAGTAATCCAGTTCTTGTTACTCCATCTTGACCAGAAGCAGAAGTCCCAATTTATCGTTTTTACAGAAACACATGAAATATTTGGTAAACATTATTATTTGTGGAATTTTGCCAACCAATGAAAGCATATTTACTTGTCCTTTGGTTGTTTTTTCCTCAGGTTGTAATGTGGTCATTTCGTCCCGTAAGTTTGATGTATTAAAATCTACTGCAGACGAACTGAAGACCACCCTGCCTCTCACCCACCAGTCTCAAGTCACCCCCATAAAATGCAACATCCGTAAGGAAGAGGAGGTACTGCAACTATGTCCATGTCATTTATTCATTTTTAATCTATGGCAGTGGTTCCTAAACTTGACTGTTCTTCAGGTTTTCTTATGTTACCTGCCTCAGATGAGGTTCAGGAAAAACAGAGCCTATGAAGGAGGTTCTTTGCTAATGATCTATTGCGAAAGTTGCTTACTTAATGTTCATTGATTTGATAGTAATCCAGCTCCTGTTACTCCATCTTGACCAGAAGCAGAAGCCCCAATTCATCGTTTTTACAGGAACACATGAAATATTTGGTAAACATTAGTATTTTTGGGATTTTGCCAAGCAGTGAAAGCATATTTACTTGTCCTTTGGTTGTTTTTTCCTCAGGTTGTAATGTGGTCATTTCGTCTCGTAAGTTTGATGTATTAAAATCTGCTGCAGACGAACTGAAGACCCCCCTCCCTCTCACCCACCAGTCTCAAGTTACCCCCATAAAATGCAACATCCGTAAGGAAGAGGAGGTACTGCAACTATGTCCATGTCATTTATTCATTTTTAATCTATGGCAGTGGTTCCTAAACTTGACTGTGCTTCAGGTTTTCTTATGTTACCTGCCTCAGATGAGGTTCAGGAAAAACAGAGCCTGTGAAGGAGGTTCTTTGCTAATGATCTATTGAGTACGTTGCCTCAGAAGCAGGAGAGAGGAAGGGCAGCAAAATTATACATCTAGCTTTATGATTTGTGGGCATTGTGGTGAGAGATTGTAAACTCTTCTGGAGCAAACCATCCATCCAAGTAGCAAATTAGGTCATTAACCAGTTTGCTTTTAATGTTTTTCTTTAGGTAAATAATTTGGTCAAATCAA
>NW_006286788.1:1601-33646 GCF_000327345.1 Myotis davidii
AACTGTCAGGGGCTCAGAAAGCTCCAGTTATCAACATTTACTGCCCTGATTTGCTCACAGGATTGTAAATTGCTACATTTCTGGCTAGTAATTTGGCAGTATGTATAAAATATGGATATCTTTTGATCTTTCTTATAATTTTATTTTTAGGAATTTACCATGAGAAAATTATTAAGGATCTGTACAAAGAGATAACTAAAAATTGTTTATAAAATTAAAGAAAACTTTCACACTTACTTTTTTTTAAGAAATAAATCTGTTATAAGGACCTGCTAATTCAGTAAGGTCCTTGGGGAGAATACCAGACAAAGTCCACATTCTTTTGGCTAACAACTAATTAGCACAGCATTGTCTTTGGATTACAGGTTATGTTTCAATCATTAAAATGTCCATACTACCCAAGCAATCTATAGATTTAATGTAATTTCTATCAAAATACCAATGGCATATTTCACAGAACTATAATCTAAAATTTATATGGGCCCACAAAAGATCCCTAATAGGCACAGTGATCTTGAGAAAAAGAGAGCAAAGTTGGAGGTAATATACTGTCTGATATCAAACTATACTATAAGTCTATAGTAATCAAAACAGCATGGTACTAGTATAAAAAGAGACACATAGATCAATGGAACAGAATAGGGAGCCCATAAATAACCCATACCTATATGGACAGTTAGTATATGACAAAGGAGGCAGGAACATACAATGGGGTAAAGATAGTCTATACAATAAATTATGTTGGGAAAATTGGACAAATATAAGCAAAAAAAAAAATGAAACTAGATCACCTTTTTACACCATATACAAGAATAAACTCTTAAGTGGACTAAAGACTTGTATGTATGGCTCAAAACCATAAAACTTGTAGAATTAAACATAGGCAGTAAAATCTCTGACATTTCTCTTAGCCATATTTTTTTTCTGATATATCTTCTTGGGTAAGGGAAACAAAGAAAAAAATAAACAAGGTATATATGGAAATGGAAAGGACCCAGAATAACCAAAACAATTTTACCAAAGAAGAAATTTGGAGGACTTACATTTCTTGATTTCAAAACACCATGGTACTGGCATAAGGGTAGATGTATAGATAAGTGGAAAAGTAGTATTGAGAGTCCAGAAATAAAACTTTATATTTGTGGTCAATTGATTTTTGTTAAAGGTGCCAACAGTTCTATGGGGAAATGATAGTCTTTTCAACAAATGGTACTGGGACAGTTGGCTCTCCACATACAAAAAGACCCTTACCTCATACTATAAATAAAAGTTAACTAATAGTCCAAAGTGGATCATGGAAAAAGTAAAATTGTGAAACTTTTAGAAGTAAACAAAGTAGAAAATCTTTCTGACCTTAGGTTAGGAAAGAATCCTAGGAACCACCACCAAAATACCCATATATCCACAAAATATAAAATTGATAAACTAGACTTGAAATTAAAAATGTTTGTGCTTCAAAAGACACCATTAAGAATGTGAAAAGATAAGCCAAAGACTGGGAGAAAATTTTCCAAATCACATATCTGATAAAAAACTTGTATCTAGAATATATGAAGAACTTTCATAATTCAGTAATAAGAAAGCACCCCAATTAAAAAGTGGAAAAAAAAGATTGGAGTAGATATTTCACCAAAAAATATATGAAAAGCTAATAAGTACATTAGAAGATGCTTCCGCACCATTGGTCACTAAGGACATGGAAATCAAAACCTCAGTGAGATACCACCTCATTTCCATTAGAAAGGTTGTAATCAACAAGCCAGACAATAATAGTGTGGAGGAACTGGAGTCCTCATGCATTTCTGGTAGGAATATAAAATAGTGGAGACACTGAAAAAGTTCGGCAGTTCCCTAAAAAGCTAAGCATAGAGTTACTTTCCGCACCATTGGTCACTAAGGACATGGAAATCAAAACCTCAGTGAGATACCACCTCATTTCCATTAGAAAGGCTGTAATCAACAAGTCAGACAATAATAGTGTGGAGGAACTGGAGGCCTCATGCATTTCTGGTAGGAATATGAAATAGTGGAGACACTGAAAAAGTTTGGCAGTTCCCTAAAAAGCTAAGCATAGAGTTACTATATGAATGCGATTTTACCCTTAACCTGAGAGGAACAAAAGCATGTGTCTACATAAAGACGTGTTCATAAACCCCCCAAAGTGGAAACAATTCAAATGTTCATCAAGTGGTGAATGGATAAATAAAATATGGCGTATCCACACAATGGAATACTATTCAACAATAAAGTGGAACTTCGATGGGCTGCCTCCTGCACACTCCCTACCAGGGATTGAGCCTACAACCCGGGCATGTGCCCTGACCACTATGGAACCAGCAACCTTTTGGTGCACAAGTCAACACTCCAACCAACTGAGCCACACTGGCCAGGGCAACTCTGTATATTTTAAAAAAATTGTTAAATTGTACCCATAAAGTAGATGAATTTTATGATGTGTAAATTGTACCTCAGCCAGGCTTAAAAAAAAAAAGAAATATAAGTATGAATTTAAAACATACCACAAAAACAGCATGCTGGAACAGGGAACCAGAGAAGGGTCAGCACACTGTTTAATATGACTGTCATCTGTCTGTTTCCTTCAGTTTACAGCTCTTGGATGAGAGAGCATGGAGGATCCATTGTCAATATCACTATGCTTACTAAAAATGGATTTCCGGGATTTGCGTAAGCATTTATATATATTTTTTTCCTATGTGTCAAAGGTTCAGAAATAGCCAAAGTAAAACAAACAAAAAAAATCACTGAAATCGTAATCATTAAAAAATTTACTGTGCACACACAAAAAAGACTGGTAACAACCACACTTGTAACTCTCAAATTACCAATTTGTATTTCTTCGTAATAAAAAAGTTTTCAATATTCCTCTTAAGTCTGTGTGAATTGGGGGAATCGTATGTGGGCCTACACAATGAGATTTGTTTGACAATCAGACAGCTGTGGTTTGGCTCTAATATGGGAGGACCCAATTCTTTCTCATTGTTCAGACAGACTCAAACACAGTTTCATGACAAGAAAGTTCTTGTGGGGTTTGACAGGCCATTGACACACCTGTCATTTCAGTTAATGAGAGAAATATTCAACAAAAGCTAATTAGAGTGTTTATATTTTGTCTTTTAAAGGCATAGTGCAGCCGCCAGAGAAGGTGTTTACAATCTCACCAAAACCTTGGCTTTGGAATGGGCCAGCAGTGGAATAAGGATCAACTGTGTTGCCCCTGTAGGTAAATGTTCTATATGAACTAATTGTGCTCTTCTGATTCCATTTATGTTGTTGATAGAGGTATTTGTCACTGTATGTGTATTAGAAAAGATTGGCTTTTGAAATGGATGTGTATATTCTTTGATTAGATTGTTAAGGTTAAATTAAGCCAATGATTCTCAATCCTGGCTGTATATTAGAATGTTTAAAAAATAGTGGAATTATCTGTGGAATGTTTAAAAAATAGTGATATATAAGCTTGGCTCCAAACTGTGGAATCCAAGCATCAGTATTTTTAAAAAACCTCCCAAGAAACTCAAATACACTGTGAAGGTTGAAAAATTGCTACTTTAAAGAATGAATTTTTCTGGATTGTTTTGTTATTTCTTGGTTTATTATTAATCTTTTATTAAGAGAGAGTGAGAAACTTAAAGTCAAAGTTTTAGGAAGAAACTCCCAGTTAAAGATCAACTAGAAGTAAAGAGAAAATTTCTCTGAAACTAATGTAAGTGATGGGGGGGAAAAATCACAATATGTTCAACTTCAAAAACTATCATTTTTGTGTGAAGTAAGATATAGCTTAAGCTTCCTTGAGTATGACACGTTTAATGTACTGACACACTCATCCTGTAAAACTCAGCTCAAATGCACTTCTCTGTGATGTTTCCTGGTCGTTGCTAAAATATAGGAATCATTCCTCAATCTGAAACTCTGGAATATCTGTGGATATTATCTATAACTCTGCCTTTATACTACCTATCCATATTGCTATCCATGCTGCTCAGTGGGACTTAAGCATGAACTGACTTGTTGACGTTAGTAGAAAATCTCCTATTTAACAAATTGCAGGCTCCTCGCCGGAAACTTTATTTCCCTTTAGTCCTTCCTAGCTGACCTTACCTTACTCAAATTACATGCAAATATTTATAAAGTAAATGAAATATTAGTTCCATTCTTAATGCAGCTACCTTGCATTACTGGCCTCCAAAGGTGCATTTCTTGAAAACCTTTAGTGGGTTGTTAGTATTATAAGCGCCTTATTGAAGTCATGTTTTTCCTCCTGAGACATTTTTAGGTTTAAGGTCTAAAACTTAATACTTCTAGAAGATGTTATCCTCTTTAAACAAAAGGTTGCAAATTGTTTAATGGGAAACCAGTATATCATCCCACTACCATGCAATTTCCTTATCTTTTACACCTCCTGTTTCCTCTCCTCCCTATAATCTCTGTTGTAGTTTTGAGTCAGTAACAAATAGCTTTATCCTGTATTATTCAGGTTTTGAGTACTTTTCTTGGCTTTATAAATCCATGAAAGCTATATAGAAGAATTCTTAAACAATTACATTTTTTTGTTCATTTATATTAGATTCACATGCTTTATTTGTGATTTTACTTTAGGTGAAAAACCATGATAATATTGCGTTTTCTAAGTCTCGCATAACCATAGCCCAGTCTTGTACTGTAAAACAGAGAAGCCCAGTGGAAGATAAAATAGACTCCCCTGTCTCATTGTTTGTCCCAATTAAGAGCCCACTAATCTGCTCATATAATTATGCTTTCAGAAACCAAGTCTTTTATGAAAAACATCCAGGGCTTAACTGGTTATTAAGGAAGGGGAGGTCACAAAATGAGCATTCAGATAATTCATTTGTAGTAGTCAACCACTATTAAATTTTCTCAATATTAGCAATGTTGCCTTTTCTATTCCACATAAGGCACTTAATTTTTGGTATTGTTTTATAGACTGTCTTTGCAATTAAAATTTAATCTTATGTACTTTATTTTGTTCTTATTTTATATCTAAACACAGGGAATCATTTATTCCCAGACTGCTTTTGACAACTATGGTGATTTGGCAAAAGACTTATTTGGAAGGTCCTATCAGAAAATTCCAGCTAAAAGACTTGGAGTTCCTGAGGAGGTAAGGTATATTTCTAACACTGATTAGAATGACTTTATTTCATACTTTGGAACTTAGTAACATTTTGGTGTTTTTTTTACGTAGTGTGGTTGGCTGATAGAGACGATAGCTCCCACTGCCACCAAACCATTTCCCTGGACTTTCTGGATCTGGGGGAATATCCTGGTTGTGCTTTTGTAACCGGACAACCAAAAGGTCCGGGCTACCTGTCACTACTTGAGCCAATTAAACAGAGACAGGGTTGAGTCAGATATGAGCTCCAATAATGCTGGCTGGATGGGAGTGTGGCAGGTCATCCACAAAAATCTGCTCTGACCCCCCTCACCAGGTGGCTGGTTATGTACACACGAGGGAGAAGATAGCTAGGTGTAGCTGCAAGCTACAAGTGTAACGTGGAAAGGGGAGGGTAGAATCTGCAGTCCGGCCTTCAGGAGCTCAAAGTCCGATCACAAGGTGGCTAATCTTCTATGATGTTACAAACAGCTCAGCCTGTTCCTGGGACCTGAGAATGGTCAGCGTTCCTGAGAAAAACTCCCAGAGAGGGTCAGGGTCCAGGCACAGCAACCAAATCAAAGCGTGTCCTGTCCTTGGTCTGTTCTCAAAATGTATTTCTTTTCAGAGTAATGGACCCATTGAGGCATCTTATCTTTTTACAGCCTTGTTTCATCCTCCAGTTTCCCAGGATCTGTAAGAAAACTATTTATCAATAGTTAGTGAAGTGAATAATTATTAGACAACTGTCACTCTATTCTTATTACATGCTCTTCCCCACTATCACTTTGAATGCTCCCAACAGTCTTTTTTTTAACATATATTTTTATTGATTTCAGGTCAGATATGAGCTCCAATAATGCTGGCTGGATGGGAGTGTGGCAGGTCATCCACAAAAATCTGCTCTGACCCCCCTCACCAGGTGGCTGGTTATGTACACACGAGGGAGAAGATAGCTAGGTGTAGCTGCAAGCTACAAGTGTAACGTGGAAAGGGGAGGGTAGAATCTGCAGTCCGGCCTTCAGGAGCTCAAAGTCCGATCACAAGGTGGCTAATCTTCTATGATGTTACAAACAGCTCAGCCTGTTCCTGGGACCTGAGAATGGTCAGCGTTCCTGAGAAAAACTCCCAGAGAGGGTCAGGGTCCAGGCACAGCAACCAAATCAAAGCGTGTCCTGTCCTTGGTCTGTTTTTAAAATGTGTTTCTTTTCTGAGTAATGGACCGATAGAGGCATCTTTTTTTATAGCCTTGTTTCATCCTCCAGTTTCCCAGGGTCTGTAAGAAAACTTATTTATAGTTTAGTAAGGTGAATAATTATTAAACAACTATGGTTCTATTCTAATTATTTGCCCTTGCCCACTATCAATTTGAACTGGGAACCAACAGTCCTAGAACAAGTTTCTCAAGAGAAAAAGCTCTAAAAACAAACAAAAACCCTGGGAATGTGTGGTTAGGAAGGGAGAGGGAGAGAGAGATAGAAACATCAATGATGAAAGAGAATCACTAATAGGCTGCCTCCTGCACACCCTACACTAGGGATTGAGTTTACAACCTGGGCATGTGCCCTTGACCAGAATCAAACCTGGGACCTTTCAATCCACAGGCCGATGCTCTATCCACTGAGCCAAGTCGGCTAGGGTGCTCACAGCAGACTTTATTCAGGAGCAAATGCAGTGTGAATTAAGGAGAGCGTGTTTCATTGCACTTTTCCAGCTACGTTATTTTATCACGTGACAGGACCCTAAGCAAGTCAGACTATTATGACTATATGACATTCCATACGCAACTTTTGTAAGGTGGTCAGGTTTAAGTATGAAAAATTAATAGCTTTCATAAATGTTAGCTATATCAGTCTTAAAATGTAATGAAAAAAGTTATCGTTTCCATAATAATAATAAACATTAGAATACCTGGAGTCAACTTAACTCTGAACAAAAAACATTTTATTACTAAAGACCAAAATAGAGACATGTCATCTTCCTCAATGGAGAGAATCAATGTTATTGAAATCAAGTTTTTCTAAATTAATGTATAAATTCAATATATTTTTGAAATTTAACACACTGATTCTGAAGTTTGTTTAGAAAAATATTTATGCAAAAAAAGCCAAAAATGTCTTGAAAATGAATAATGGGAGGATTTGATCTTCCTGACATCAAAACATACTCTAATGCAATACTTATTTACAACATCTGATGCTGGTACTGTAATAGATTAAAATTAGTGGAATATAATGGACTCTTGTATCATACCATGTATCTATGGGAGTTTGTAGGATAAAAGCAGCATTTCAGATTTATGAGGAAAGAATAGATCATTCAGCAAAAGTTTTGCAGCAATGCGCTGTTCATTTAGAAATAAATTAGACCACCTCTCTCACATCACATATATGCAAAATAATTTTTAGATATATTGAAGTGCTAAATATAAAAGCAAAATCATAACATTCTTGAAGAAAATGTGTTTTAATTCCTAGAACTACCTTTCATTATCAGTTTGATGTATATATTTCCAGAAATTTACTATGCACACACAAAAATATCCATATTTTTGTGTGTGCAAAAATATCCATATATTAGCATTTTCAGATAATTGTGAATATTCTTTACTATTCAAAAAGTGGAAGTTTTTATTTTATTATGTTTTTTAATTAAAAAATGTTTTTATTGATTTCGGAGAGGAAGGGAGAGGAGAAATAGAAACAGTGATTGACCACCTTCTGAACTACCCCTACTGGAGATCAAGCCCACAACCTGTGTATGTGCCTGACTGGGAATCACACGATGACCTTCTGGTTCATGGGTCAATGCTCAACCACTGAGCCATACCGCCCTGGCAAAAAGTGTCAGTTTTTAAAGATTAGTTGCAGTATGGAACCTGGAACCATGTCAGTGAACTTTTTGTGCTCTGTTACATTAAAATCTATTGATCTTTCTTGCAGTTAGGCTGGGTCTCTGACCCATAGATGATTTTGTAACATCAGGCATTGATCTTTTGGAAAATATTGGTTCCCTGAGTTATGCATATTTTCTAGATGTTGACACACAATTCTAAGTGTTGACGTACAATAACAAAATTCTAATTTTCACCCGAAAGCTCAAACCTTACCATTGATAACAGATACTGTCAGTCATTCCCCTTTGAAGTGACAGTCTCACTGTGTTCATTTTTGAAAAATGTCTGCCCAATATCCAAGATCAGTAACTGCACTTTGCTTTTTCAAATAAAAAAGATGTTTCTTGGAAAAAGTGACTCCTTCAGCTTGCAACTCAACTGCACATTCTTTTCCTTGAGGCAACTATTATACTCCTATATGCAGCAGAGCTTAATGTGTAATTCCTCTTTCATCATGCAGGATATCAAAAAGGTGTAGGCTCAGTGGTCGAGATTAATAATTTTTCCTGCTTCACCAAGGACATTCTAACGTGAAACAGGCTGCCCCCCACCCCCCAAAAGTACTTGCCGGTGAAGGATATAATGACTACTGGTATAAGGATCATTAGGTCAGCTTTGTGTTCCTGCCATGACTCATGCTGAGGCTCCAGCAGTCTTTCCCACCATTGCCTTGGCACCATTAGCACAAATGTCAACAAAGTGAAAAATGCAAATAAGGACTTAGTATTATTTTGAAAGTAGTTTTGACCTTGCCAATCCCCTTGGGTACACCCAGGGCTTTGCTGATGATGCTTTAACTAATAATATACCAGGTGCACCGGTTGATAATTCGGATTTCTTTCAATAGATGGAGTTACACATATGTTGATATATATGCGATTTGATATGTATGCTATTTTGTTGTATTGACAACAAGCTTCAAAACTTCATATGTAAATTTTCTGAAAGTGTTAACATCATAGATATTTTTACACTTAAAAATGTCAAATTTTGTGCCAGAAAAGAGAGCATTTGCGGGAAGTTTTAATTCATTATTTTGAAGAAAAGTGCTGCTGAAAGTTATCGTATACTTCGGGAAGCTTATGGTGAACATGCTCCATCTCAAGATACTTGTGAACGCTGGTTTAAACGCTTTAAAAGTGATGATTTCAATGTGAAAGACAAAGAATGTCCAAGTTAATTTGCACCATGCTTTGGTCATAAAACGACCAGAATGGGCCAGAAGATACGGCAAAGTAATTTTGCTTCATGATAACGCACCATCACACACTTCTAAACCAGTTAAAGACACATTAAAAGGTCTTGTCTGGGAAGTATTAACCCACCCGCTGTATTCACTGGACCTTGCTCCTTCAGATTACCACTTGTTCCGATCGATGGCACATGCACTTTCCGAGCAGCACTTCAAAACATATGAAGAAGTGGAAAATTGGGTCTCTGAATGGTTTGCCCCAAAACAAGAAAAGTTCTATTTAGATAGTATCCACATATTACCTGAAAGATGGGGGAAATGTGTAGCTAGCGATGGAAATTACATTGACTAAAGCACTTTTGATGTTTCTCTTGAAATTATCGGGTTTTCTTTGATTACAAAATCTGCATTATTAACCGGTACACCTGGTAGATCAGGCATGTTAAACTCGTGGCCTGGGAGCCACATGTCTCATTTATTTGTCCCGTGTTAATCTTTGAGTTTGACATGCTTGATGTAGATGATACCTTCAAAAGGTTTGGTTGTGAAGGGAAGCAGAGATGATGGTAGCTATCGTGAGATGCTTCAGAATAAGGTGAGACTTTTGGCTTCTGCTTGATTGTGTCTTAGCATGCCTAGCTCATGTTTCCAAGATACTCTGTTTGCTCCAGTTAATCATCAATGTTCCATTTTGGGCGGAATTTTTACACAAGGCCATTGGCCCAACTGCTTAACACTGAGTTGCCTTCCTTTAATTGACGGTCCCTGGGGTAGTCAGGGGGTCAGAATGTAGCTATAGTTTCAAAAGGAACTGCTTTGACCTCTCCTGGTGTCTGTCAATATCTCTCAGAAAGGGAATGTAGCACATGGCAGACCTTCAATTGGCTTGTGAGATCCTGAACACTCATTTTTACAAATTAAGCAACTAAGGGCCAATGGGGTTCAGTAATCAACTTAAGGCCATGTGGAGGTCATGGTACTGACATTCTAATCCAAGCTTATTTAAAGCTTTCCTGATGTGATCTTTGATAAACAGAGCTGAACATAAACAGGTAACTGAGCTAAAAGAGGTGTTGGCCACATAAAGTTGATGCAAGTTGCTAGTCTCTATTAGTGTTTACTGATTGATAAAACTATGGTGAATGGCTTAGTACTTCAAGTCCATCCATCAAATGGATTCCATTAAAATGAAAGTTAAGAAGACATCATCTGAAGATATAGCAATAATGCCTAGTTAATTTGGTAATTATCAGAATTTCATTAGCTCAATTTAACTCCATGTTGAGCTCCAGGTAAAAATTAAAGCAGGAATCATGAATCATTACATGTCTTTTACCTAGCAGATAGCTTCTATTCAATTCAGTATTATTTAATGGTGGGCAAAGACTGGATTAGGAGCTAGGTAATGCAACATACCCTCCTTTCGGGGGAAGAGATGCATAAAGATTTCTTCATTCTGTATATATTTATTAAGTGCTTATTTTATGCAAAACACTGTCAAAGGTCATAGTTATATGTATGAGAGGGTTGTTCTTTGGCTGGATTTAGAAAGGAGCTTATTGAAGAGAGTCTTCCTAACTGGCTGACTTTTAGAATTGAGGAGCTTTCATTGATTGGTTGACTAACAAAACATGTTCCCAAGGCAAGTTGTCATTGGTTGATTAAACAGGGTAAACTGAGTCTGGTGGTTAATGTTACCATGGCTCAGATCTCTCTCCCCCCTCCCAATAATGTGGGAACTTATAAAGTATTGATTCTAAAATAAATAGGGCTCGGCTGGTGTGCTTCAGTTGCTGAGCATCGATCCAGGAACCAAGAGGTCACAGTTTGATTCCTGGTCAGGGCACATGCCTGGTTTGCAGGCTCGATCCCCAGTAAGGGGTATGCAATGAAGGTTTCTTTCTCATCAATATTTCTAGCTCTCTATCCCGTTCTCTTCCTCTGTCTCTCTCTCAAAAATATCGATAAAATAAATATAACAACAGAAATAACAATAGTCATATATGTAATCTTAAGCTTCCTAGTAGCCACATTAAAAAAAGGTAAAAAGAAGTGAACTTAGATTTGACAATATATTTTATTTAATCCAATATATTTAAAACATCATCATTTCAACATATAATTAATATAAAAGTAATTAATGAGATCTTTTACATTCTTCTTTTCATATAAGTCTTCAGAATCTCATGTGTGATTTACACTTACAGCACATCTCAATTCAGACTAGCCATGTGGAAAGTGCTTTGGTAGTGTCACATGGCTAGTGGCCTCCATTTTAGACAGTTCAGTTCTATAGTAGCTGCTGGGGACACAAGGATGGAGAAAAAGCTATGCCTGCCCTCCAGGATCTCAGAGTCTCAACTCACCATAACCACATGGCCTCAGTGCTAAGTACAGGACCAGGACTAGAGTGAGGCAAGCAAGCTGTGAACACAAAATTTAAGAACATGCTCACCCTCAGGGTTGTGCAAGTATAGGGTCCGCTCCAAGAGTAAGCACCTCCTTAAATGCTGCACCCTAAAGTCCTCATCAGCCTCACCCAAATTCCCGCCCTGCTTGGGATCCTGATAAAATGGTAGATTCTGGGGCCCCAACCCCAGAGCTGACATTGCAGAAGCTCTTACATAGGGTCTAGGATCTGGAGTTTCAATAAGAATCCCTAAGCATTCCAGTGCAAGTGCTTAGGATCACGCTTTGAGGAACTCAGCCTGTGCCAACAGCCTCCCTTGAGAGTTCCTTTACATCCAGTGCAGTGATTTCTTTCTTTCTTTCTGGTTTTGGGAGTTGATGTTGCTGAACTCATCAGTGATCTAGCTGAATTTTTAGGGGATGCTCTGGGATTCTGATGTCCCTCTTGCAGAAAGCTCCTGTAGTCTGAGTTGCTGGGCTTTTGGCCTGCAGGACCATAGACTAAACCGACAGGCACGCCATGTCATTATCCACAGGCACATTGACTATTTCAGGGACACAGATATAAAAGGCACGTGGCTGCGATGAGAAGTATGGTTGTGGTGGGCAATGAAAGGTGTAGAAGGAGCTGAGTTGTTTGAAATGGAAAAGAGCCCAAATTGAGCCTTGTGTTTACTTTGACTTCTTCACGTTGTATAGCTTATTGGCTGCCATCAAAGGCTCTGTCCTGTCTGGCTAATCAAGTAATCTCTTACCTGATTTTCATGATGCTCAATAAAAAGAGGCCGCTGTCTATGTACTGCCAGCTTATGGTGCACATATACCTTGGAATTCATGTGGTAGTCGTGTGCTCTGAGATGTGTTTACTCAGGATTGGGAAGCAGGCAAAGAGGAGATTCGTCAGCTTTTCTGTGAGCATGTGTATGTTTCCATTTCCAGATTTCCCCCTTGGTGTGCTTTCTGCTATCTCCAGCGGCTTCCTTCATCACCGGACAGTTGGTGGATGTAGATGGGGGCCAGTCTCTGTATAATCACATGTTTGAAGTACCAGGTGAGCAGTCAAGCAATGAGTGTTCATATTTTCAAAATGTCTTAAGTAGTTACTCAAGAGATGAGAGTTTTCTCTGTAGCACATCAAAATGTGCAACTTGTTTATATTCATGATATGATTTTTAAAGGAAATATTCCTCATCACAAAAATATCTATCTATATATTTATTTATAGAACTTAGCTTTATATATATTTTAAAAGGTTTTTTTTTTTGGTATGTGTGTAAGTTGGTAGTATTTGAACCTTGAAAAATATTCTCAATATGAGTATATATGTTTAAGAAAGAGATAGAAAAAAGGCAAGAAGTTGCCATATTATTTTTTTAGATCGAATTCCTCTTAATTCCTCCAGTAAGTGGCTTGTATATCTGAGCAGAAGAATCAGACATGTTAGGTGGAGAGGGGTTATGGTGTTTTACACTATCTTTGGGATATATATTAAATGAAACCATATGAATTTACTGTATTCATTTTTGATGTATAAAACAGTAGTTTTGTAAGGCTCAACCAAATGTAGATATTACACACAAATGTGTGTGTGTGTCTGTGTGTCTGTGTCTGTGTCTGTGTCTGTGTCTCATAGCGGGACCAGAGAACTTTGGGATTGAAAAGTTCCTAAAAAAATCAGTCCAATATCCTAATTTTGCAAATGACAAAACAAATTTATAGAAATTAAATGGCATAGTCAAGCTAATCACTCCCAAAATAAAGAAAAAGATATAAAATTCAAATGTATTCACACTGTTGCTCAAGATAGTTGACTAAGTGGCTACTAGCAAACTAAAATGTGGTTGATGTAATGCATTTGTCTTTGAGTTTCATATCAGGGACCCAGGTTCAACCTACTTTTTCATGTGCTAACAGTCTGATCAAGGGTAAAGACCTTTGCATTGATAAATGATTAGTACGGGACTTAATATTACTTATTATTTTCCCTCCCCAGATATATTTCTTTACAAATAGCATCAATGGAAATGGACTTTGGTTTTAAGGGTCTCAGTTATGTACACAGAAATGCCTACATGGTTATGGGGTATTGTTTTCTGATAGTATTTAACGTAGCAAGAGTGGAAGAGAATCTTTCCACTTCCCTCACCAGAGTTGAGTCAGTAGTATTTGTTAAGGTGAGCTGCACTGTTTTTCCTTTATAAAGGGAAAGAACTCCAGGTGACTGCTTCTCCAGGCCTCCAGTGTCATGATTTTCTTTTGTAATTCTAGCACTGTTTTTTATCATTACAAAAATATTATTTAGGGTTTTAGTATTTTTTATTGATTTCAGGGAGGAAGGGAGAGGGAGAGAGAGAAAGAAATATCAATGATGAGAGAGAATCACTGATCAGCTGTATCCTGCATGCCCCTTATGGGAATTGAGCCTGAAACCCCAGGCATGTGCCGTGACTGGGAATCGAACTGTGACCTCCTGGTTCATAGGTCCACGCTCAACCACTGAGCCACACGGGCTGAGCCATTCTTTTAAGGTGTTTAAGGAAAGCAGTCACATCTATTTTTAAAGAATATACTCCCCCAAAATTATGAGTAGGAATACTTAGCCTCTCCTTGTAGTGTTTTCTTTAAGGTTGCCAGCCCTGGTAAGAATGTCTGTGATGGAAACCTGGCTATACCCTTACTAGCTGTATGACCTTGGGAAAATTAATTTCTGTAAGCCTCCACTTTCATTTCCATCAGGTGGGTTCACTTATTAATTTTGTAAGCTGTTGGGAGGATCAAGTTAGATAATGTACATTTAAAGCCCTGGGTCAGATAGGATGCTTTCAGGTGCAACTCACGCTGGCTTGAGCCATAAAAGAATTTGTTGCCTTGAATAACTGAGAAACAGGTGAGATGTGACTCAGCAGCTCAGTGATCTCACCAAGGGCATTTTGTTTTCCTTATTTATGTTTTTGCTTCTATGATGTTGGCTTTAAGGCTAACTCTCCTGGTTGCAGGATGGCTGCCTGCTGCTCTTATAGCTTCATGCTTCTTTTTTCACATTCATCTGGACAGAGAGAGAGCGGGGAAGGGAATGACTTTCTTTCAACATTTCTAACAAAATTCTGAGATCTACGCTGCTTTGGACCAGTTTATGCAAATGACTATCCCCAATGAATAACAACGGTCAAGGGAATGGAGTGCATTGGTTGACTTACATCAGTCAGTCATCAGTCAGTGGTCTAAGTGTGGTCACTTCCGCAGAATCTGATGGAATTGTAAGTGTAAACAGGCTATTGGAAAGAGGAGATGAGGGACTGGGTGCTGGGGAGGCAACTAGATGTGCCTGGTACAAAGTAAGCACGTTGTTTTAAAATCTTCATTATTAAGGAAATAATATTTATTGAATGTCTACAGTATGCCAAGTGCTGTACATAGGGTGTCACATTTAATTCTCACAACTTGAAAAGATAGACGTGGTTACCCCCTGTAATAGATGAGAAAACCGAGGCTCTGAAAGAATAATTTTTCCCAATTCTGAAAAGCTAGTAAGTGGAAGAGCTGGGACTCAAACCCAGGATTTTCTCAAAACCTGTGCTACTTGTCCTAATAATTTCTTTTTTCTTTCCGAGAAAAGGGGTGAACCAGGGAAAATAACAGGAGGGTTTGGTGGAAACTGGGAGGACTAATAAGTTTAATAGATTTGCAAGTGACACGAGGTTTTCCACTTACTTAACAGATCATGACAACTGGCCGGAGGGAGCAGGGGACCTTTCTGTTGTCAAAAGGATGAAAGAGTCTTTAAAGCTTAAAGCCAATCTCTAAACTAAAGAAAGAAGGAGGTGTCTTTTGTCCCAAAATGCCTTAGCATCTTAAGAATGCATTTTTGTACTTTATAGGAGCATGTAATTTGTATAGAAAAATCACTTTGTTTTTTTTTAAAGTTTTCAATTTTGTCTATGCAAAACTATTCCTGAAATAAATGCATTTTTAAGTCCCAACTAATACCATTTAACCTGTATTTTTTAAAAAATTAAGAATGGAAATCAGCATACTTTATGATTATACTTTGAATTCTAAGAAAGGTATTTGAAGAGTGGAATACTTTCTAATTAATAATAGAGATATCATGATCTCCTAAAAGGTTTACTTGTAATAAATCTAAATTGCGGCACCTTTGTGATTCAACAACTGGAGTTATATAGTGACTAATTTTACTTGGCAAACACTTTGGAACCAATAAAGCTTTATGGTAACTATCAATGTGTGGTTTGTCTTCATGAAATCTAATTTCTATAAACCTTCTTAATGCAAAAGATTGGCTAGTGGGAAATAAAGAGGACTTTAAAGAACATGGAAATAGCAGTTACCAGGAACAGGTACTAAGCTACTGGGACTGAGATGAAGAACCCTACTCCCCCCACCCCAACTCCCAGCTGACATCCAAACCTTGTTGGGAGGGCACGGGCTGGCCCACCTGATGGCTGGACAGTCACTGTGGTGTTCTGCTGGTGGAACTTGCTGGAAATCCGCCCTCTGGAACTTGCCCGAGATAATCCACCATCTTGGGTGCCAGGGGAAACTTCACGGGAGGTGTCTCATCAGAGGCTCTGCTACACAACTACCTGAGGAAGTGCCAGGGACGCTGCTGCTGCTGGCTGCCCTGCACCACCACCAAGGCCTGCAGATGAGTCTGGAGAGGAAAGCCTTGACCTCCTACAGTGTCTCTCCATCGCCCTCTCCTGACAAAGCTCAGTGTCAGCCGGCAAAGGAAAAACTAAAGGACCCAGATCCATTGTGACACAGCTGGGAAGCAGTGAACCTATAAACTGCCCACTTGGGGCCTTGGCGTCAAGCAGCCTGTCACTTTCCTTAAGGAACAGGGGCTCAGCGTTGGTCTCTGCGTAGACAGGGTGCACATTTAGAGGCAGCTCCAACTCCATAGGCTTTGCTTAAGCGGGAGCCCATGATGTTGGGCCTGTTTGCAGTTTTCCTTCACTCTTGTGCCCATAGGCCAGTTCTGTGGTAGCAGCCGATGGGGGCTGGGGAGCACCAACCGACTGAGTCATCTGGTCTCCTTGGTGTTCTGTGCCTCTTCTGGGGGCATGAATGTGTGAGACAAAAACAGTACTTTGTGCCCACTCCTCAGTGTTTAGTCCACATGCTTCTGGCCCAGGCCTCCTCGTTTCCAACTGTTCTGTCCTTTTCCTTTTAGGTGCCTGGCTAAACCACATGGCCGTGGGCCATCTGTATATATTCTCACTTAGGGCTATTTTTCTTTCCAGCGTGAACACAGGTTGCACTGCCTACAGATTGCTTATTAGACAGATTTTCCCTCCACTGCCTCACAGGGCTTCCCCTGATTACGGCTGTAATGAAGTTCTGACAACTGTGAAGGAAGAATTTCAGACCAGGACACAGTCCAGGAAAGGGTCAACCGGGCAGATGGGAAGTCCTTGAGCCAGTCACCCATTGGTTGGCCCCATGGCTCACAGGAATAGGCCTGAGTTAACAACTTGGCTGTGTTCAGTTTTTGGCTGGGAGCATTCCGAGGGCAAATGCACTGGTGGATCCAAAGCTGTCACTCACTGTGCGTTTTCATGACTATATCCTATAACTGTTTTGGCCCCATTTACTTTTAACACTATCCAGGGACTTGGCACAAAAAAGTGTCACCTTGTGTCTGGACACAAGTGCCTACTTGAGATTCCAAGACTTGGCTGCAAAGCTTCATCTTGAACTTTTGTTTTTGCTCTTAGTGTTTCTTCCTTGTTTACAAGAGTTTCACTTCACTGAAGTAGCTGCCTGAATAAGATCAACTAGCAGAAAGATTCAAACCCATTTTCAAAAAAGGTGTGTTAGATCAAAAGCTAGTGATTATCTAGCTCTTGCCTTAAGATAGGTATGCATAGTTTGAATCTTGTCTTGTGGACAAGGCTAGTTATGGTTTGTCTGATAACCAAGGCTCTCTGTTGGTTGGTGGCAGTTTTTGCCCACCACGTAGAGTGAGAAGCATGTGTGCACTCTGCCCTAGTGGGAGTCAGATTGTGGGGACCTGCCAAGTCCTAATGCTGTTGCTGTCAACACTGCATTCCTGGGGGACTTCTCCCCACATCTAGCAAGGCTCTCTGACCTGTTTCCATCTGTAGCCCCCAAATTTGCTCTCCTTGAAGTTGTCAGTGCCCTACAAGGAAAGACCTTGAAGACCCCTTCTGATCGAGACCATTTTGCTGAGGTTACTAACAAGCCTTTCTGCTGACTGCTCCTTGCATGCTTATTTTGGCCTTCAGCATACAGCCACACTTCTGCCATAAGCCACACTTCTGCTTATTAAGCCCCCCTGCTTACTTTGGCTTTCTCTGTCCATTTCTATAGAGCTATTGGTAGACTCTCCCTTTCCATAAGTAATAGATTTTAGAGTCTGCTACCTGTGTTGTAAACCCAGCTTCTACCACTTACTCGCTTTTTATAACAAAAAATCGTTTGAGAAACGATCGAGGAATTTAAATATGGGTTGCATATGAGTAGATAACATTTAAAAATTACTGGTCATTTTGTTAGATGTGATAATAGCATGGCAGTTACTTTTTATAAAAATTCCTTACCCATCAGGGAAGAAATATTGGGCTTTGCTTTCAAATACTTCAGTTTAAAAAACAAGTCGGGGAGAGGAAGGGAGCAAGAGAACTGAGAGTGGAAACATGGTAATGGTCGTTTAAGCAGCGTGACATCTATCATACATTATATGGTTGATTCTACTATTCTCTCTACCTTTGAGTACGTTTGGAAATTCCCCGGGTAAAAAAACTATTAAAATTAAAATGGTCTTGTTACTTAACTTAGATAGAGGGTAATATGTGAAAGAGTTAGCTGCTTATACATAAAGGTTATTTGGGAGAAACAGGATGAGTTTCCACTGGATGTCAATAGTTTTGGGTTGTCCATGGGAGTGAGAGACCAGGTTCCAAATGGTGGTGATACCGTTGTAATTAGCTAGTTATTAATAATAGGAAAGGAGCCAAAGGGGAAACCAGGCATTATAAGCGTGGCCATTTGAGCAGCTTCACCAGGGAGATCCTTACTTTCTTCTTTTTTTATGTGACAAAAATATATGTAACAAAATTTGCCATTTCATCAAGCAATTTTTAATTGTTTGTTTGGAGTGTGCCTTTCCAAATAGATAACCATTTTGGAGGCTGTTACATGGGATCTTTGAACATCAGTTTGGTATCAACTGACTTTTAAGACTGTATGAATCACAACACTTCAAATTCTTTTTGCAGAAAAATATTCTTTTCTTCTAAACAGAAGTTCCCTCCACATTTAAATGAATTGCTCATACTCATACATAATTTTTGTATCTACCACTTGAGTATTCAGTGTCTACTTCTTGCATAGGATGCTCAATTTTACATACAAATAGTTTTACCTGTAAATTTACTAGGAGGGCACAGTAACAACATTTCGATAATTTCTCAGAAGTGAGGGCTCCTACAGTGGAAAGTTAATTTTAACAGAACAGACTGCTTCCAAGAAAAGAGTTCTTTTTTATCCACTTTTTAAAAAATGTGCAGTTGACCTTCCTTCAGACACAGCCCATTATGGATGCTCTGCTGACACCGACCTCCCTCATTCCTGTTTCATCTTTGTTCCAGCTTCTCCCCATTCCCTGCTCTTCACACCAACTTCTACTTCGCCTCCACTACTAGGCAGAACAATATAGTTCTCTTCTCTCCCTCTTAGAGCCCATTTATCAGAGGGGATGTTCACCAAAGACAGTTCTCCCTTTGGGGAATTGCACTCCCACCTTTTAATTTATGTCATTGAGCTCTTTCCAAGACAGGTTTATTTAAGTAGATAAGCAGCAAAATAAATAAGAAAATTTGTAAACAAAAACTCTTTTATTTAGATTATTTATTTAGATTACTGTTTTACATAAGTTAAGAAATATATGTAATGTCCTATGCACTTTTCCATGAATTTCAGGCTAATAAAATCAAGTAGCAATGCTTAACAAGGTCAAATGAAATAGTCAAATGATCATTACGTGGTGCCTGCTAGCCAAGAGAAGAGAGGACTTATAGCTCAACTTAGAAGTGCCCTAACAGGTTGAGTGTAGCCCAGAGCCAGTTTAAACCTTCCATTTGAATATAGCTGATGGCCCTTTAAGATCTAAGTCTGCACAGGTATTGTAGCTGCAACCACTTTCCCTCTGTTGAGTGACAGCTTTCTACCAATGTCAGATCCTTCTCTGAAAAATCTGCAGTTCATTTACAATGGATGTCCACGAGGGGGCAGCGTGGAGAACCACAGGAGAATTTGTTTACTATAACTTATGGGGAACTTTACCTGGAATTTCAGTTGTATAGAAAGTTGCAGGGTTCTGGTTTGTTTATGTCTCTGTGAGTATTATGGAGAAAAAAGTAATAAGTAAATGCAAACATCAAACACCAATGGCATATGTTTGGTTATCTATTAACACTGAGATTGGTAGGATCTGGGCTTAAAGTTGGGGCAAACCTTTGGCTTTTCGCAGAAAATATGAACAGTGTTCATGTATTTTTAAAAATATCATCATTTTTGATGTGTGCCTTCTATTTTGTAACTTAGTATCACCTTGCATATAGTCTATGCGTAGTAATGCCTATTAAGTAGAATTTAATTGAATTAGGAATAAGTGTGCTATGATTGATGGGTCCAGGTTTATGTTTAGTTTTAATTAGGTATCATATGGAGAGACTTTGGAGATTATAGAATACTTGGGATTGTAGGGAGATGGAAAAGATCAGGTTCCAGGTCACATGAGAGAGGCTGTTCTGGGCATCGGAAAAGTGTTTGTTGTAGCAGGTTAGCTGTGACAGTAGTTAGATATGGGCATGTAGTTAGGTACGGGGATATTGTTAGATAAAGCAGCATAATTAGCTATGAGAGTACAATTAAATATGCAGGATAGTTAAACATGGGAAAGTCAGGGTGAGGTAAGGAAGGGCACATTGTAAGAACCAAAAGGATGGGTATCTTGGGGCACAGATAAATATAGAACATTTCAGTATATAAATTTAAATATAAATTTCCATTTTTTTTCCCTGATAGTACTCCTACTATCAGGATGAGTACTGCACATTTTTCATCTTTGTATTCCACAAGAGGTTGAGCACCGTGCCATGCTTATAAAGTTAACATTCAGTAAATGCTTGTTGAACTAAATAATTTTAGGTGGTCACAGTTGGTTATGTGAGGTGATGGGGTAGAGTCTGTATAATTCATTAACAACAGTAATTATCGTTAACATTTACAGAGCGTGTCCTAGTTTCCATGAAATTGTACTAAGTGTTTTCTGTGTGTATGTAGCTTAATCCTGACTTCAAACACGTGGGGTTAGTGTGATCCTAGAGCCCAGGCTCTTAACCATCTTGCTAACAGTTCTCAAACTTGGTGTGTGCATTAGTTTGCTGGGGCTGCCATAACAAACTGCCACTTGGTGGCGTAAGCAACAGAAATGTATATTCTCATAGTTCTGGCGGCTAGAAGTTGAAGATCCCGGAGTCCGCAGGTTTGATTTTATTCTGAGGCCTCTCTCCTTAGCTTCTCCTATCTTCCCTCTGTATCTGTGTCCTAATCTCCTCTTCTTATAAGTAGACCCGTCATGTTCAGTTAATAACCTCATTTAACCTTAATTACCTCTTTAAAGGCCCTATCTTCAAATATAGTCACATGTTGAGGTACTGGGGGTTAGGACTTCAACATATAAATTTTGGAGGGGACACAGTTCATGACAGTGTGCCAGAATTCTCAAGCCTTGAATAGGCCAAGACGAGGGCAAGGAAGGTGAGGGATTTGGAGTGCAACATTTAAGGACATGCTCACTCTCAGAGTTATGCAAGTGTAGGTTCTGCCCCAAGAATAGGCGCCTCTTTAAATGCTAAACTCCTCATCAGCCTCACCGAAGTCCCAGCCCTGCTTGGGAGCCTGATAAAATGGTAGATTCTGGGGCCCCAACCCCAGAGCTGACATTGCAGAAGCTCTCACGTAGGGTCTAGGTCAGGGGTGGGCAAACTTTTTGACTCGAGGGCCACAATGGGTTCTTAAACTGGACCGGAGGGCCGGAACAAAAGCATGGATGGAGTGTTTGTGTGAACTAATATAAATTCAAAGTAAACATCATTACATAAAAGGGTACGGTCTTTTATTTTTTTAGTTTTATTCATTTCAAACGGGCCGGATTTGGCCCGTGGGCTGTAGCTTGCCCACGGCTGGTCTAGGATCTGGAGTTTCAATAAGCATTGCTAAGAATTCCAGTGCAGGTGCTCAGGATCACCCTTTGAGGAACTCGGCCTCTGCCAACAGCCTCCCATGAGAGTTCCTTTACATGCAGTGCAGTGATTTCTCTCTTTCTCTCTGGTTTTGGGAGTTGATGTTGCCCAACTCATCAGTGAACTAGCTGGATTTTTAGGAGATGCACTGGGATTCTGACGTCCCTCTTGCAGAAAGCTCCTGCAGTCTGAGTTATGGGCATTAGAGCTGCTAGAACCTGGGCTGGAGTCCTTTCTGCCCATTCTAGATGGCAGGAGTTCCTTGGACACACAACACATTTGAGCCAGGGCCTCAGCAGCTACCATCACTGAGTGTAGTGGACATTGTTGTTTTTGTTTTGCTGGCATCCATTCCATATTTTGTGTGCGGCTCCAGTTGATTTTCCTTGGGAAACTCTCCCACTCTTAGGCTAGCTGGCTTTCTTCTCCTGTCTCCTCATTCTTCCTCATTTGAGCACTACATGGGTGCCTATGAGACTCAAGCCTGCTCGTTCTGTGCATTCCCTCCCTCTGAAAGAGCAGCTGGTTCCATGTCAGGCCAAGGAGGACATGTCTAAGGAAGACAGTGCTCTTTAGATTTTCTCCACTGGGTTTAGGCAGCTCATACATAGATTCTTCAGAAATTAGATATAACTTTTCATGCAAACTCTGGGTTCACTAAATAGTTCTTTTTCTGTTTTCATTCATTTACTCAATTCATTTGTTAATGTGCCTGCATTGTTGTAGGTGATGAGAATATTGCAAAGAACAAAACAAAGTCCCCATCTTCATTAATGGAACCTACATTCTAGCTCACCATTATTTCTCCAGTACCTGGCTCAATAAATATTTGTTGAATGAATAACTGTATGACACCAGCTTATGCTATGTTGCTGGAAGCATAGCATCGCTATGAAATGCACTAATGATGTGTTAGAGCTAAGTATTTTGGTTTTCCATTTTTTTCACCTGCATATGCCTTTTCCTCCATCTCTCAGAAGTCATCAGTAAATTCTTAACGAAGGAGGATTTCAAACTACCCTAGTAGTTGTTTGTAAAGCAGACTGTAGAGCAGTGGTTCTCAACCTTCCTAATGTCGCGACCCTTTAATACAGTTCCTCATGTTGTGGTGACCCCCAATTTCATGGTTATAAACTGAACATAATTAAAGCATAGTGATTAATAACAAAACAATATGTAATTATATATGTGTTTTCTGATGGTCGTAGGCGACTCCTGTGAAAGGTCCGTTCGACCCACAAAGGGGTTGCAGCCCACAGGTTGAGAACCACTGTAGTTGTTTTCGAAGTAGAGTTTTCCCTGCCATGGAAAAATCTGAGAATATAGGCCAGCAGTTGTACCTAAGAAAACAAGCAGCTGATGGGTCTGTAAGTCACCAGTCACCCCAGGGGACTGCCTACTCCCCCGACACCTGGTGCCCAGGGGTTCTTGGTAAATGTCAGATGCTGCTGACTGTGATGCGCGCGTTGGCGTCAACTCAGGCAGCAGAAACAATCTAGCATCACCCTAAAAACAGGAAGCTCACTGCTGTCCTGCGAATGATGTCTGAAACAGGAAACGAGGTTGCCAAAATGTGGTCTTAGCTGTCTAGAAGCTGAAGCTGGAAGGTTTGCTGCTGTTGCTACTCCTATCAAAGGTACAGTTTACCCCAAACCAGGGAAATCATGAAGATATTCAGCTTCTGGGAAGATGAGCACTACAAAAACACGCACAATTATCCTTAGAAAACTAAGAAATAGACTACTTAACCTTGAAAGAACAAGGTGTGCTAATAAGAATAGATCTCCCTGTATTAATTGGAAAAAATTTGCAGATAGATTAATTAGTACCTTTATATCAATTAAAACGAAACTCACTACTTAAAAAATGACACACAGTGATGCTATATATACACCACAGGGACACATGTGTGTGTTTGTGTTTTCAGAGAAAATGTTGTACCATATTGATGATAATGGTTGCCTGGAGAGGAGACAGAGGGGACAGGACTATGTATTGCAGTCAGAGGGAACTTTAACTATAATATTCAATTTTTTTAGAGGAATATTTCATTTATAAATTTTAAAACTTAAAATTAATTTTAAAAGAAAAACGTTAATAGCTGTTAGAGCTGGCAAACTCTACACATGACTTAGTAAGGCAGGGCGTTAACTTCCTGATCAAGTCTGTTACATAGATGTGGTTCTAGGGCTTTCTAGAAATAGCCAATCTGAAAACGATTACATAAAAGATGCCCACACAGCCCTGGCCAAGTAGTTCAGTTAGAGCATCATCCCAATACACCCAGGTTGCAGGTTCAATCCAGGTAAGGGCACATACAAGAATCCACCAATGAATGCATAAATAAGTGAAATAACAAATTGTTTCTCTCTCCCCTTTCCTGTTTCTCTTTCTAACATCAATCATAAGTAAAAATTAAAAAAAGAAAATAATGCCCACACATTGCAGAAGTACAAATGTGAAAAGAAATATCGTCATACATAGGCCAGGTAGTATTGGCAGTGGCATTTCCCTGACAGACCTATATTATTTGAAGTTAATGGTGCTGAACTGTGGTGTTTCTACAGTGCTTTATGTTTTCAAGTGATCTCATTTTAGCCAACTAGGTAGGGCTGGATTCATTATCTCCATTTCACAGAGTAGAACATTGAGGTTCAGAAAAATCAAGTGACTTGTCTAAGATCAAGGCTACTAAAGGGACAGAGCAGCTGTTTTCCAGGACCCAAATGCCCCCTAGTTCCTCTCTTTCCAACAAATCCAACTCCAGTAGTTAATAGTAGCTGTCAGATCCTAAATTTCGTCTTCTTGCTGGCTGAGTACACATTTTGGCAGCTGCCTCTACCCATTTCCTACCTGAACCTCGAACTGGCTCAAATCCAAAATCCAATTTCAGAACATAGCACATCCTACCAGGTGGATTTTTCCAGCCAGTAAGACGGTTGCTGTCAAGAACAATACTCAGCCTCCATCCTGGTACAGTTGCAAGTGATAAATGACATTGTGTTGGGCTTGCTATCAATCCCCTGTACAGGCTGGTGACAGCTGGAACTGTCATGTCCGGTTAACTTTTCATGATGGGTCCTATCTCCCCAACTAAGTCAGAGTCCTCAGGGACCCTCTTATTCCTGACCAGGCCAAACATTGTTTCTTTTGCTGGCTGCTATAACCTCGGAGCCTGGAACATGCCTGCCCCTGGAACATGCCTGGCCCGTAACAGATGCTCAATAATTATTTGTTGCTGAAACCGGTTTGGCTCCGTGGATAGAGCGTCGGCCTGCGGACTGAAAGGTCCCAGGTTCGATTCTGGTGAAGGGCAGCCGTACCTGGGTTGCGGGCACATCTCCCAGTGGGAGATGTGCAGGAGGCAGCTGATCGATGTTTCTCGCTCATCGATGTTTCTAACTCTCTATCTCTCTCCCTTCCTCTCTGTAAAAAATCAATAAAATATATTTTAAAAAAATAATTATTTGTTGAATAATCCAGATGGGGAAAAATGAAAATTAGATGGGCTGTTTTAGGGAGATGCATGGACGTCCTTGTAATGATCCAGGTGACAAATGACACTTTGTATTGGTGGGGGTATAGGAAAACAGATACTGTCATATGTTGTTAGTCAGAGTGTTAACTTTGGAGGGCAATTTGGCAAGATCTGTCAAAATTTAAAAAGGTACCTTACCCATTAATTCGACTGCCAACCATACACTCAATAGATATGCATGTCCAAACACATAGATCAAAGGTGTTCACGGCAACGTTATTTTAATAACAAAAAATCTGGAATTTACTTAAATTCCCACCCATAGGGGCCCGGCTAAATATCATATTGGCATTCGTGTGACTGCATAATAGGCAACTGTTAAAATGATAGAGGAAGATTATATATACGGAACAGTCTCTATGACATATCAAGTGAAACAAGCCAGGGCAGAAGCCACCGCTTGGGTAAAAAAAGGAGAGGGATTTGTGTACATATACTTAAAAGTTTGTACAAGCATAAATGCATACATACACAAACAAATACATAAATACATACATAAACAGCAATGGAAAACCGCAAGAAACTAACAATAGTGGTTGCCTTCCTTGAGGGTTCAGTCAAAAACTGGGAGGCTTACCCTGACCGGTTTGGCTTAGTGGACAGAGCTTCGGCCTGCGGACTGAAGGGTCCCAGGTTCGATTCCTGTCAAGGGCATGTACCTTGGTTGCAGGCACATCCTCAGTAGGGGGTGTGCAGGAGGCAGCTGATCGATGTTTCTCTTTCATTGATGTTTCTGACTCTCTGTCCCTCTCCCTTCCTCTCTGTAAAAAAAATAATAAAATATATTAAAAAAAAACTGGGAGGCTTGCAAACAATTTTTAAAAACCATTGTAAACATAGTACTTAAAAACACACCATCGCCTCTGTAATGCGCCAATCCATACTCTTTGGCTAACCTTTACTCTGCGTGGGGCTGACTTGGTGAAAATGCCCCACACTCTGCTTTAAAGGCTTGGGGGTGGGAAGGAGGACCTTTTATTTCCTCCGGGAGCGAAGCCAATAAAACCTATGAATAGATTCAGCCCCATCTCGCGCTCTGTGACCCCAGGGCTTTCCTGCTGCTTCCCCAGCCCGGGTGAGCGTCTGTGCCCTTGGATTTTGCCATCTGCCTGGAGTCCCCGCTTCCTCCTTAGAGGGCAGCAGCGGGGCGCCGCGGGGACGCATGCGCCCCAATTAGCGCCCGGGGAATTAAAAGAAAAAAAAAAAGTCCCAACAAAACAGGCGCCCCAAACAAAACCCAAGTGGAGGAAAGAGCACGGCCCTGCAGATCCTGGACCGCGGAGGCGCCTCCGGCCTCGCCAAGGAGCCCGCCGTGCCCGAAAAGGAGCCCCTCGTCCGGTGGGTGCGCGCCCTGGCCGGGATCTGGGGTGACCTAGCCGCGGCCGGCAGCGCGGAGAGGGGATACCTGCGTGCTTGTCTGAGTTAGGGAGGTGGGCTTGCTTTAAGGTCACACGGAAGCACCATCTAAACCCCTTGATTCCTTCTTACAGGACAGTCCTGTTCCTTGGGTAAGATTTTTTTTTTTTTTTTTTTTTTTTTTAAAAAAAGTTTTTTTTAAAACCAGTACAGATCCCCAGAGACACCTGAGATCCAGGTGGAAGCCTGTGGACAGTACCAAGAATTCGGGGGCAGTTGCTGGGCAGGGAAGCCAGGGGAGGAGTTCGCATAGGGGTCCCATGATATACAACTGTCACTGACTGTGTATTGGATAGGTTTAGTCCAGCGCAGTAGGCAAAGTGAGTTTGTGTTTCACCCAGGAAGAAAGTTGGATATCTTGTCATTCAATTTTATTACCGAAAGAAGATAATTTCAGTGACTGAGCACAAGGAAATATTTTTCACATTAAAAAATGTGTAAAATCGTTTAACTTTGCAGGTTAAATGATTGTGAGAATATGTCATGTGCTAAGTGGCTTTTGAAGGTTTTGTTCAGGGCTGCGATTTTAAGCCATCGTGTTTTAACTCTGCTGAAATGAAGGTTCCACTAGGCCATGCCTTGGGGGTGGATGTGAGTGAAACAAAGTATTTAAAATGAAATTAGAAAAAAAATCTATACAGTAAATTCCAGGGTTGAGTAAGCAAATATGGAAGCCAGTGTTTCTTAGGATTCGATAAAGCTTTCACAACTTGAAAAGCATGATTTACTTCTCTTACTCCATCAGGTCCAAACACTCCCCTTGACTTTGATATCTTACATAACCCCTTCCTGCCTGTCCATTCTTACTTTCCAGTACATTAAACAGTGCACACTCCTTGATTTAATCAGGCAGGCATCCTTGCCGCTGCAGTAGCAATCCGTGCGCAATCCCAATTTGCCTCAAGTAGTGCCCTTTATCCTTCCTTCCCCTTCCTAAATGCTAGTTCTCAAGGCCCACTCAACAGTCCTCTTTGATTACTTTGCCCGTATTCATCTCTCTCTGTTCTGTGATTTAGGACTTGGAACTTACCATCTGCCCCTCATGATGTAGTGAGCACCCATGTATGTAAACATATATATCACGTTGTTTCAGATATATGTGAAACACACACATACACACACAAACAATCATACACATAATACCCAATGTTTTTGTTTGTACTTGTGATGGAGCATTTACTCAGATTATTAGATTACTGTGGACCGGGAGAAACCCAGTAATCTACCACTAGTCATATGTAGTGGGTAAAATCTAAAATTTTGTGCTTGAGTTGCACACTCAACTTGCAATGTTCATTGTCACATGATGCAGCCCTCAGCTTGGTCTCACCCTCAGAGCCGTGGGTCTTTCTAATTTTCTGTCTGGGATTGCTATTTGAGTCTATAGTTTTTGGTTGTTTTAAAATCTCCACCCTCTCCTGCCTTGATTTACACTAGAAGTCAGTGCATTTTGCAAGTGATTTAAAAAAGACAAAGTCAATTGAGGCTGAATAGCACAATGCTCATGAGTCATATTGCCTGGGGTTAAATCCAGACTGGGTGTCCTGACACAGATTATGAAATTTATTTGTGCCCTAATTTCCTCATCTGTAAAATGGGGATGAGAATAGCATGTACCCAAAGGGCTGCGAGAAATGAAATGAGCTAATCCCATGTAAAGTGCTTACTAGAGTGCCTGACACATAGTAAATATTTAATAAATTTTAGTTATTAATTATTATTGCTATTCTTTTGATCATGTGACTATGAGTGGACTGGTCTTTTATGGTTTAGTGTCATTTTGGCATCATTTCAATATAACAATATTTGGGAAGAGTAGCTTATTGATGGACATGTGGAACAGTGATATGTGTGTGTGTGTGTGTGTGTGTGTGTGTCGGGGGGAGGGGGTGTATCTTCATGTTCTATCCTATCCAAGTCATCAAAAAATCCAGTTTCAAAACATTATTTTAATTTATTTTTTATTTTTTTAAAAATATATTTTATTGATTTTTTACAGAGAGGAAGGGAGAGAGATAGAGAGTTAGAAACATTGATGAGAGAGAAACATTGACCAGCTGCCTCCTGCACATCTCCCATGGGGGATGTGCCCGCAACCCAGGTACATGCCCTTAACCGGAATCGAACCTGGGACCTTTCAGTCCGCAGGCCGACGCTCTATCCACTGAGCCAAACTGGTTTCAGCTATTTTTTACTTTTTGTTAAAGTGTAAATTTAGGGGTTTTAGTATATTAACAGAGTTGTGCAGTTGTTACCGTTATCTAATTCAGAACACTTTTATCACTCCGAAAAGAAGCCATACTGCTGAGCAGTCACTTGCTGACAACCCCACTCACCAGGCAACCACTGATTTACTTTCTCTCTTTATAGATTTGTCTGTTCTGGGCATTTTGTATAAATGTACAGTATGTGGCCTTTTGCACCTGGCTTCTTTCACTTAGCATAATGTTTAGAAGTTTCATAATGTTGTAGCACATGTCAGTACTTCATTCCTTTTTATATTGGAATAATATTTCATTGTCTGGATATATTACATTTTATTTATCCATTCATCAATTGATAGACATTTGGGTGGTTTCTACTTTTTGGCTTTTATAAATAACTAGAGGCCTGGTGCATGAAATTCATGCACTAGGGGCAGGGAGGGGGTGGGTGGCCCTCAGCCAGGATTTCAAGAGGGTGCAGGCTAGGCCAAGGGACCCCACCAGTGCAGGATTGGGGCCGGGGAGGGGCGTGGGAGGTTTGCCAGCTGGAGAGGGACTGCGGGAGGGCTCCAGGGCATGTACGGCCCAACTCGTTCAGTCCCCATCAGCTGGACCCCAACAGAAAGCTAACCTACGGGTTGGAGTGTCTGCCCCGGGGGTCAGTGCGGGTGTGTCCTATTCATCTTGCTCAGTCTTGATCTGCCAGATCCCAGCAGCAAGCTAACCAACTAGCCGGAGCATCTGCCCCTGGTGGTCAGTGCACATCATAGCAACTGGTCAACTGGTCGATTGCCTGCCCCCCTAGTGGTCAGGTCAGATCATAGCAAATGCTTGAGCGGCCTTAGCATGTCATTAGCATATTACTCGTTGATTGGTTGAATGGCTGACTGGATGACTGGACACTTAGCATATTAGGCTTTTATTATATAGGATGCTTCTATGAAAACTTGTGTAATCTTTGATTATATACCTAGAAATGAAATTGCTGGGTCATATAGTAATTCTGCATTTAACTTTTTGAGGAACTGCCAGAATATTTTCCAAAGTGGCTGGTTTGAAATCATTTTTTTAATTAAAAATATTTTTGTTGGATGTATTGGGGTGACATTGGTTAATAAAACTATATAGGTTTTAGGTGTACAATAATACATCTTCTGTGTATTATATTGTTTTCAGTACTCCAAATTAAGTCTCCTTTCATCACCATTTATCCCCCCTTAACTCTCTTCTACTTTCCCCATGCCCCTTTTCATCATCATACTGTTATTTGTGTCTATGACAGTGGTTCTCAACCTTTCTAATGCCGCGGCCCTTTAATACAGTTCCTTATGTGGTGGTGAATGGTCTTAGGCGACCCCAGTGAAAGGGTCGTTCGACCCCCAAAGGGATCGCGACCCACAGGTTGAGAACCGCTGGTCTATGAGGTTTTTCTTCCTTTGCTTTGAAATCTTGATGTGGTAAAATCATGTGGGCAAGTGGCCTTAATTTTTATTTTATTGAAAACTTCATTCTTCATGTTATATTATCTTTGCTCTAATTGTAAAACAATGGTTTTCAAGTTTTATTTATTTCATACAAAATACGAAATATCTTATACCTGGAACAGGTGTATCTGGGGGGACATTTGTCATTTGTGTGCACGGTCATCCCCAGTCCTTTTGAAAAAATGCACTGGGGACTCCTGTTAGTTTAAGAAAAATGACTCTTAGTCTCATCTTGTTTGCCAATCAGAGAATGCCACTTAGGTTTTTGACCTTGCTCCTTTTGCTTTCTCTGGAGCCCAGTATGTGGAGGCAATGTCTGTCTCTTATCTTGCTTGCATCTGTAGTTCTCTCTGTCTCACTAGTTCACCCCTACCCCCTCCTTTCTCTAGAAATATCTTGAGGCCTCCCTGACTAAAAAATCATCCTGATATTACCAGGGCCTTCAATGACCATCCTTCGCTTTCTTTATGTCAGGTACATGTGTCTTTGAAAGTGGTCAGCTATCCCCCACCTCCTTTACCACCCCCTCAAGATGACATCTGGTTTCTGCCGCCTGTACAATTACATGAACATTGCTCTCTTGAAAGTTACAAGAGAAAGCAGTCTGATGTTCTTGTCTCAGTGGACATGGAATACCTCTGGGCTGACCACCCCGTGCCTTCTTTCACACTTCCTCCTTCCCTGGGTTCTCTGATTTTGCACTCTCTGGTCTCTGCCTAGGATCCGTCTAATCGTCTAATCGTGCCATGTCCCTCCTGATGGCTTTGCCAATGCCATACTTGTTAGCTAGACATCTTGTTTGTTTTCTCTACTCTGTTTTTAAGGCCCATTTCAGTTGCCACCTTTGTGGTGAAACCTTAGAAAGTCTCCCCAAACAGTAATGGTGTCTCTTCTTTCTTTTTACCCCACAGGGTCACGTATCTCTTCTACCTGCTCTTACAGTAATGTGGGTGCCAGAATGCCTGCCAGATCGGAGGGACTAAATCTCACTCACCTTAGTATCCCTTCTTGTGCCCAGCCCAGTGCTCAGCATGCAGTAGAAAGTACATTAATACTTTTCCACTAATAAAATGATAATAATGGCTGTTTGTTTGTTAATTTCTATGTGCAACTTTAGAAAAAATGCATTTAAAACAGATCATTGTGAAGAATGATAGAGCAAACAGCCATATATCCAGGATCCGATTAAGAAAACATTAACAATAGAGTTGAAGCCCCTCTCTTTACCTCTGCATTACTACATCCGGCTCCCACCTCCAAGGGTGACCTGTAAATTGAATCTGTGTTTAGTATTCTTAACTTTAAGTAGATGGTGCCTCCCTCATGTAAGCTGTTGTCTAAGTGAGATTTCTTTACACACATTCTGTGATTTAATCGTCACTATGACCAAATGAGATAGATGTTGTCCCCATTTTGTAAATGAGGATCCCAGAGCGTTTAAATAATTGATTTGGAGTCACAGTTGAGAAGTCAGAGAGCAGGA
>NW_006286788.1:33661-42260 GCF_000327345.1 Myotis davidii
AATGTGAATCTGTCTGTTCAAATCCAGGCCTAGCATTGTAGAAAATTCAGAAAACTGCCTAATATTTCTTAAAAGTAACTTATAATGTCTGTGTTCTAGAAACTGGTGGAGATTACTTGTCTTAGTGCCTGTCAGTTTGTCCCATGCAAATATCCCAAACCCATCTGTTTGAGTATTTTGGGAGCAGTAGATTCTTCCCCCCAGATGTGGAAGCAATCTGGCCCTGTAAACCAAGCCCAATGGGAGTTAAGAAACCTGAGTCCTTGACCCAGCTATTAACCAGCTGTGGGGTCCCTGAGAAAATCTCTTACTGTCCTGGAATCTTTGTTTCTTCTTCTGTAAGTTGGGGAGAACAGACGTCAATGACATGGAATACAGCGGCAGTGAGGCTGGCTGTAGTTTTGGGAGGAACCTGAAGGCCCAGAAGATGTGCATCATGACCATTGGTTCGATTCTTCAGCTTCCCAAGGCTGCTTTACCAGTGAATAGTTGAGTAGTCATTTCTAATGCCAGGATGACAGGGTAATAATGCTGATGGGTTGTTTTTGGAATGGTTAGATCATTGAGCATTTTGTCTTTAAAATAGTGAATGACTTTTTGGTTTAGGATTTCTTGTTACTCATTAAGAGAAACATTTGGGATATGGATTGCTAGTTTCCTAGGACTACTGTGACAAATTACCATGAACTGGATAGCTTAAGACAACAAAGATGTAGTTTTTTACAGTCTGGAGGCCAGGAGTCTGAAATCAAGGTGTTGGCGGGACCATGTTCCCTCCAGAGATTCTGGGGAGAAACATTCCTTGCTGATTCCAGCCTGTGGTGGCTCCTGGTGGCTCCAATCTTTGCCTGTCTTCTTCCATGTCTCTCCTTCTCTGTGTCTCAAATGCCCTCTCTCTTCTCTTACAAAGACACCAGACATTGGATTTAGGGTCCACCTTACATTCAGGATGATCTCATATCAAGATCCTTAAGTTAATTGCATCTGCAAAGCCCCTATTTCAATAAAGTCACATTCCCAGGAACTTTGGATTAGGACTTGGACATAAAGTTTTAGAGGACACTATCCAACCTATTACAAGGTACTTTTGGGAAAATGTTTGAGCTTAAAGCATTGGTTTTTATTTTACTTTTAGAACATGGCTCTTTCCATCAGGGATAAAAGCATGCTACTACCATATACAAAGCCACCTGAGCATGTGGCCCTGGTAATTATATGATTTGGGAGGTACACCTGCAGTCAGTCACCTTTAAGCAGAGAGATGCCCAAGTGCCCTGGCACCATAAAGTCTACTGCCATATGACATCCTGTCGGGGCTGACTGGCAGACCCTGAATGATGGATGAATGGTCACGCTGACACACATTTCCGTGAAAGAGAGGCTAAGGGGCTACTTGGCTATAGCCACCAAGTAGCCCTGTTCACCTGCCTCCTTATAAGGCTTTTGTTGTAACAACAGCTTGAACTAAAATTAACTATTAGATACTATCAGCAGGGTAAGCATCCTTGAGAAAACACCTGCATCTGTAGTGTCTTTCAAACAAGGACATTTTGAAGGCTAAACATAAAGATCCCAGTAAAACACTGGGGGCTCAGACTTGTCTGGAAAATTCAAGGCAGGGGCTGGCACCTTTGCCAAGGTCCCCCAGAGGCCTCCGACCTTTCAGACTTTCCGACCACGTCCTGTGCTTCCCCACAACATCCAATACAGGCCCAGAAGAGTCTAAAATGGAATGTGTAAGGGGTACAGTGTAAACAGTACATGCTAAGTCATCGTTCACAATAGTTCCTTTGAACCGTTTCAGGGAAATGTAATTCTCACTCTCTAATTTCTACTGGCTGTTAATAACTGATAAGCACCACCACTTTCCGGTCAAAAGCAAGGGAAGAAAGGGAGAGAAGTAACAACCAGGACTGAGTTTTCATTGTGGCTCTGTAAGCCACCTAAGCGAACCGTGGAATGAGCTTCCAAATCTGTTTGCTCCCTGCTCTTCTCAGTGCGCACCGCAGCTTCCATTACTGATAACAGAGTTTCCGCACCTTATCTGTGGGCAGTGAACAGAGAACAGGATGCCACTGTTTTCTTTCTCTCCATGCCTAGAATTTTCATTAGAGAAAAATAAAATACTACCTCGGTGTGCCCTTGATGGTTGTTTCATGCCCACAGAGAGGGGCGGTTCTGAGGAGGAATTGATCTGGGCCTGTGAGTGTGGGCACCAGAATTGAATTTCCCTGACCATAAAGAAACAGTCCCGTGTGAGTGCATCGAACATGCAGAAGAGGGGGAGACTGAGGTCATGACCTTCACTTTCCCTTTTCCATTCCTCCTGAGCCTTTGTAGGTTGTACTTAGTGCTTAAGGTATACTAGGCACTGTCGTAAATGCTTTATATCTATTAATTAAATCCTTGCCATAACCCTACGAGGTCAGTCGATTCTTGTTATTGGGAGTAGTTATGTTCTATTAGTCACCACAAATGCTGAATTAAAGAATATCGAACCATTGCTCCAAAGGGCAAATCCAGGGTTAGCTTCCTGCCAGCCAGTTCGTCAACTGATCAATACACTCCTTGTTTCGTGTGTGTTTCTGCTTTAAGACACTTAATTTAATAGCTGTTGCTGATTAACATTGCACTGGCTGCCAACAGTACTGTAACTCAGGCCTGAATGAAACTTATCTAACACACTTATTTTACCACTATGCTTGGGCCTATTCTAAACGGCAAAATCACCAACAAAAAGCCCAGAAATGGGGGTAAAAGTGACACTAGATAGTCCACCCAAAGGACACTCATTTGCAGTATAAAAGCTGGAACAAGGAAGCAGAGCCGAGCCTCGGTGGACTTCGGCAGGGAACTTGGGCCCCCAGCACATGAAAACACCGGGCCTGTTATTTTGGGGGTTCCAGAGAGAATTTAGCGAGTGGGCAAATTTGCAAATACAGAATCTGGGAATAATGAGGGCACCAGTCATTATGTCTCGATCTCCTCTTGACAGATGGAGAAACTGAGGCACAAGAGCTTCAGTAGCTTCTCGGAGGCACAGATGGCAGAGCTGGGATTCGATCCTATTATATCCCAGAGCCTCCTAGTGTGTGTAACTAGCTGCTCATGTGAGAAATTGTGTCAAAAGTATGACACAAGTTGTGCCACTGGGGTTGAGAAACACCGGCCCCACTTTTCTGTAGTCAGGCTGGTGAGGCCAGGCGCCAGTGGGAGGGAAGGGTGGTGGGTTTAAGATGTTTAAAAGAGAATCCCCACCCCCTAGAAAGAGTCATCTTCTACCTGTGGTGAGTTTTTCATTTCACAGTGTGGACTCACATGACCTCAGAGCAGATCAAATTGTCTTCTGCCCTTGGAAGGGCTTTGAGAAAATGTTAGCTTGTGTTAGTGTCAGTGAGATCGCTCAGGCCGGGGCCCAGGTGGCTGAGTCCCCCCCCACCCCATGATGCGGCTGGGTTTCCTGAGCTGCCTCAGGTCAGCTTTGCCCCCTGCAGAAGCTGCTGGTCACAAAGCCTGCAGCCCAGGGCCAGCGGTGAGTCACAGGAAGCAACAGCAGAGGCGCAGGGGATCCTGCTGCAGGAAGGAGCTCGTGGCTCCCTGAAGGGCCCGTTCCAAGGCTTGCACTTGTACCTTCTTGAAGGACAGAGGAGAAAGAGGGGAGGGTCATGGGTACTGTTCCCAGAATGGGGCCTCAGGTCCAGTGAGTTCAAGATCAGTGCTTTCTTTACCAAGATCTCAGCCACTCCAAATCCATAAAAGGATGACTTTTAAAGGTTTCTTCCCAGGCCCCCTACAGTATCCCTTCCCTCTTTCATGACTTGCATTAGGCAGTCTTAGCAACGGTGGAAGTTCCCGAGGAGAAAACATTTCTTTTTCTTACACGTCATGTGATCTAGGTTTACTGGAACTTTTTATTCTCTAGGTATTTTAAGGTGATCTTATCAATGCACTTGGTTTAAAAAGTAAATTCTGCGTAAAAGTTGGGTAAAACTGTTTATTCTGTCAGCGGCTGATGTCCTTTTTGGTCTGATTAATAAATATTTGTTCTGGGCCAGTTACATACTGTGCACCCTCTTCCTTTGTGCTTTTTCAGGAAATAATTGGTGAGACAGTATGTGTCTAATGAGCCCCTATACTGCCTGACATGTGGTAAAAGTTTACTGAATCGCTTCTCACTTATTTTTTTCATTAACTTTTAAAAATTTGTGTTGGTACATTTAATATCAGAGACTAAAGACATACAAGAACATGTACAGTATAAAAAACAACTATCAAGTGAATACTCCAGGGCAAGAGATAGCTATTGCCAGCCCCACATTCCCTATCCCTGATCATATCTAGAACATTGTGATAGTCATTTTCTTGCTTTTCTTTTTGTTTTTTTTAAATTAAATCTTTATTGTTGAAAGTATTACATATGTCCCCTTTTTTCTCCATTGATCCCCTTGTAGTCCCCCCTGCCCCAGACCTTCACCACCCTATTGTCTGCTATTGCCAGCCCCACATTCCCTATCCCTGATCATATCTAGAACATTGTGATAGTCATTTTCTTGCTTTTCTTTATAGCTTTACCACCTATTTATGCACCTTAACTATGTACTTTAGTTCTGCCTGCTTTTTTAAAAAATATATTTTATTGATTTTTTACAGAGAGGAAGGGAGAGGGATAGAGAGTCAGAAACATCATTGAGAGAGAAACATTGATCAGCTGCCTCCTGCACACCCCCTAACTGGGGATGTGCCTGCATTCTTGCTTTTCTTTATAGCTTTACCACCTATTTATGCACCTTAACTATGTACTTTAGTTCTGCCTGCTTTTTTAAAAAATATATTTTATTGATTTTTTACAGAGAGGAAGGGAGAGGGATAGAGAGTCAGAAACATCATTGAGAGAGAAACATTGATCAGCTGCCTCCTGCACACCCCCTAACTGGGGATGTGCCTGCAACCAAGGTACATGCCCTTGACCGGAATCGAACCTGGGACCCTTGAGTCCGCAGGCCGACGCTCTATCCACTGAGCCAAACCGGTTAGGGCAAAAACATTTTATTGATTTTTTGCAGAGAGAAAGGGAGAGGGATAGATCTGCCTACTTTACATAAATGGGATCAAACTGTGTGTGTTCTTGGTGAGATCTATTCAAGTTGCCATGTGTAGTTTAGTTTGTGGTTCTCATGGCTTTGTAGGACCTTTCATTTTATTCGCTCCTTCTACTGTTGATGGACTTTTGGGTGGTTTCCAGTTCAGGGCTATTCCGCATAGTTGAGATTTTAAAGTCAGCACATAAGGTGAAATTGTTCATCCTTCAGCCATCCTGGCCACCTCCTGGGTCCTCAAGCATACGCCTGTCTCAGGACTTTGCACTTCTTGTCCTCCCTGCCTGGAATGTTCTTCCTCCTTTTACCTGTATGGGTAACTCCCTCATTTTATCCACTCAGGTCTCTGTTCAAAGTCATTGCATCAGAAAGTTCTTCCAGGGCCATCCTCTTTAAAACAGTACCCGCCCCCCTCGGTCGGTCCCTTGTTCCCGTGTATCCCTTCAGAACCCTGCTTACCACTTGACATCAAATAGGTGCTCCTTGCCCCTTCCTCCCGAAGAGTAAGAGCCAGCCCCGCCTTCATAAAAGTAACCAGGCCACATGTGAAGAGTTTGTCTGTGAGTCTGGAGACAGAGGTTCTGGCCTCATTTCTACCATTCACAGCCCCGTGACCTGGGGAAACACCAGTTCATTCATTTAGCAAATATTTATCCAGCATCCACTAAGTATCAGGTCCTGTTCTGAGCCCTGGGGATACATCACTGAGCAAAATAGATACAGATCCTGCCCTCACCGGGCTTTTATTGTGGTGATGGGCATGAACAAACAGTGAACATAGTAAGTAAATCAGAAGGTACATAAGTGTGTAGGAAGGAGGAAGACAGAGCAGATGCGAGGAGCATGCTTGTGATTATAAATGGGTTGCTTCGGGTAGGTGTCACCGAGGAGGAGGAGGTGTGTAAACAAAGATTTGAAGGCGGGGAGGGAGTGAGGTATGTGGATATCTGCGGGAAATCATTACAGGTGGATGAATCAGCCATGCAAGGGCCTGAGATGGGTGTGACTGGTGAGTGCAGGGAACTGCTGAGAGGCCTTAGAGACCACAGAGGAGCTTATACTCTGAAGTCAGGTGGGAGCCCCCTGAGGGGGGTGGGGAAAAGGGTAAAAAAATATTAAAAGGATCATTTTAACTGTGGTGGTTTTGAGAATAGAATTGGTGGAGACAATGGTAGAAGGAGGTAGATCAGTGAGAAAAAAAAAGATTCAGGAATTCTTATGCAAGACACTGACACTCTGACTCAGGCGGTAAGGATAGGGGTAGACATTTTAACATGTATTGTCAATAGGATTTTCGGATAGATTAGGTGTCGGGGATGAGAGAGCCAAGGATGACTTGAAGGGTTTGGCCTGAGCAATCTGAAGGATGCAGGTTCCATCCTCTGAGAGGGGAGACTGCTGTTGGGAGGTTTGGTGGGAAGAGCAGGTAATTGGCTCTTGAACTCTCCGTTAGACATTTGCGTGGACATGGGAAGAAGGCAGGTAGATATAAGACTCAGATTTGATAGAACCATCCGAGCTGGGGATACAAGGTCATATTTAGGAGTCTTGCTCATGAAGATGGTATTTAAAGCCACAATGACATGACTGGGAGTGAATGTGAGCAGAGAAGGGAACTAGGACCGAATCTAATCTTTCTGAGCCCCAGCGGAAGAAACAAAACATAATGCTTCCTTCCCCTGCCTACATCACTGGGGTCTTGTCAGGACCATCTTCCAGCCTTTAAAGCACTTAAAGTGATGCATGAAACACTATTACACAGGGCTCTGTTTCAGCCACGGAGTGGAAGGCGTGAGGGGTAGGCGCCCATCAAGGAGCAGGGCCAGAAAAGAGGGGCCCGTGTCTTCCTGCGCTGGAGGTAGGTCACACCTCGGGTGCTGAGGGAAGTCATGAGCAGGGGGTTAAATGCTGAGAAAGCTCCAAGGACCTATGGAACAATGTTTAAACTTGGGGTTAAATACTGTTTAAATATTCAATTAACTAGGTAACTGAAAGGGGCCGAGCTGTCTTGGAAGGTAGAGAGAGAAGGAGAGAGATAAGAATCTTAGACTCACCTGCTCTTCCACCAGGAGGTTTCCATGGAGGGAACAAGGGAAAGGTCTGGAAGCCAGGCACCCAGTAGGCCGGCCAGTTTCTACTGGGGAATCAGACCAAGGGGCCATAAGTAGTGATGGGGTAGCACCCAACAGCCTTTTGAGGTTGTTTTTGTGTGTGTGTGTGAGTTGGTTGCTGTTAACTAGAAATTTTATCTCTTCAGTGTTTCAGAGCTTCAGTGTTAAACCAGTGACCACTGACACAGGGTCGTCTGGGGGACAGCATTCAAGTCACTGGGACCACTCATGTCAGCAGCCAGCCTTTTGTGCAGGGCATTTTGTGGGTTTTTCTCAAGTCTTTCCCTCACTGCCGTTGGTGGTGAGGACTCATGGGAAACCCTTGTAAGCCACTTTCATGCCTTGTAGTATGTTGCTCCGAAGCCCCCAGGCTGCGAGTTCAGTGTTTCCTTCAACTCTAGACGGTTTTGAAAGACAAGACTCCCCAGCGATTTGGTCGTGTGCCCCAGGTGGGCTTGAGGGTGGAATCTGAGACTTATCTCATCCTACCCTTTTGGGAGTAAAAGCAGCTTCTGCTTCTACTGTAATGTCAGAGCCACCTCTCAAATGCCTGAGGTTAATAAAATATTCAGCAGCAGCAGATGGTGGCCAGGGGCAAAACAGCCGCTCTTGCTTTCCTCAGTACCTTTTAGTCATCAATATGGGGTGTTGGGGTCCAGCAGGTCCAGGGGTTCCCAAAGGTGTGGACGGAGTCGGAGAAGAAGGAATGACATGGAGACAGCGTTCAGTTGACCAGCAGCCTAGCCAGTATCTCCAGCCAGGTTCTGTCCAAGTTCTCTTGCCATGTTCTCTCACTAGGTTCTCCAATACGCCAGGTCCCTTGAAACATATGCTGTGCAGATGTTTCTTCCCTGCAGCGACTGTGTCAAGCAGCAAGGATGGACCGGCTTCCGGCAATGGGAGATTAGGAGGGAGAAAGGAAGGGGAGCTCCTGATTCAGTGGCCCCTTCCTCCCTCCTGCTGTCCTCCCTGGACTTCTGGGCCCAGACCTCAGGACCTTTGCATGGAATCTCTTTACATAGGCCCCAGAGTCCTCGAGGAGACAGTCTCCAGAGGTTCCCAACCTGCCTCTCCAGTGGTGGGTTTTAGGCTTTGCTTTGTTCTGCTATCCCCACCAGAGGGTATAACGTTTTAAAGGAAAGAAGACTGCTGCCTGGCCTGGGTGGTGTGCAGGATATAAGGAGCAGGGACATGCATGCCAGCACTCAGAACCCGGGATCCAGTGAGCCAGGCCAGGTCTGCCAGATCCTGTGGTATGAGCACACATCCTCATTCACTTCCGTCTTGACCAGGATTTTGATAGAATTATTAATTTAATGATTTATTAGGCGGTAGAAACTACCTTTTCTGTGCCCCAAAGAAACCTGACTTGTAACTCTGAGGAGTGAGAAC
>NW_006286788.1:42285-51124 GCF_000327345.1 Myotis davidii
GAATGAGGTCGCCAGAGGGCAGCTGCGGAGCCTGTGGAGGGGCTGTGGGGCAGAGATGAGCTGGAGCTCCCAGAAGCCAGCACTGGATAGAGCCCTTGCTCACCCAGAGGCAGAGGAGCCATCGGTTGCCTTTCCTATTTATATGTTGCCTGGGTGTCAGGGACTAGGCAGAGTCTAAAGCTCCTGGGATACCAGGGGAGCGCTGCTCCTAATTAGGGCAGAGCTAGATGTGGGGAGAACTTGAAGCAGCACCTGTCTGGAGACATGAGCACTTGTAAACAGGCCTGTGGTGACCTTGTGTGAGCTTCATCTGAGCTTGTAGATTAAGGAAGAGTAGCTAGTGTTTTACACGGCTGGAATCATACCCGTGTGTGTGTGTGTGTGTGTGTGTGTGTGTTAGAGACAAAGTGTGTGTGTGTTAGAGACAAAGTGTGTGTGTGTGTGTGTGTGTTACACCTGATGCTGATAGGTACTGTGGAGGAAAAGTGTGTGTGTGAGAGAGAGTGTGTGTGTGTGTGTGTGTGTTAGAGACAAAGTATGTGTGTGTGTGTGTGTGTGTGTGTGTGTGTGTGTCGTGGTGTGGGGGATGGGAATAGAGGGGCAGGGGCTGGCCAGGGAGGCAGCTGTCATAGTCTTACCAAAACACAAAGAAATTGCAGGTTATTAAACAAAAAGTGGCTCGATCAGGCATGGTCAAATGTTATTACTGATTATCCAGACAAGTACCGGCCAATCTCTAAACCTCCTGCTTTAGGAAAATCTTTAAAAAGTGGCAACAATGTGTTAGATCTGAGATTTTCTTACAAAGATTGGGGTCCCAGCTCTGTTTGATCCACTCAACTAGTACTTTTAAAGTACCTACTCTGTGCCCAACCCTGCTGGGTGATGTGGGTGTAAAGGAAATACTGGTAACACCCCCTGCCCTAGAGGAGCTTACCGACTTCTTGAAAAGACAAGACTTATAAAAATGAAACAGATTTAGGGAAAAATAAAAACCATTTTCAGGAAAGAACTAGGGTTTTGTGGCCTGAGAGGTCCATGGCGTCAGCAGCCATGGTCAAGCTCCCGGGGAAAGCTGTGCTCCTGAGCGGGGTCTGGATGCCTGGGAGAAGCCCCAGATAAATCTGCCTGTTTGTACAGGTTTGCACTTGACAGTGTAGTTGTTATCTGAGCCGCTCTGTTTGTGGGCGTATCCCCGGCACAGCATTTGGATATCAAGTCTTATGACATGTGGTTTCTTGGAGACGCTCCATCAGGGACTCGTGCTGGGAGGGCGTCAGCTGGCTGCCTGACCCGGAGAAGTCCAGCAATTCCATGGGCTCGTCCCAGTCTGCAGAGCGGGATAGTGTCCCGCTCCCTTTTACCTCAGGTGGTTGGGTAATGGGAGGGGTGGAATGTGGAAGCCCTGGAGGAAAGCCCTGTGCAGTGCAGGGCTTTATCATCTCCGCGAAATCTGTTCAGGCAGAAAGCAATAGGAGTCCACGCCTTTCATGCTATCCACCCTCTCCTGTGTCTATTCCTCGTTTTCCCAGTGTCCTCTCTTCCTTGGCTCTCCCCTGCTCTCTCCAGCTCCCTCCCACCCCTGCCCCTTAGGGCTAGCTGTTCCCCTGAGGTCTTTCCTCACCCCTCCCTCTGATCCCCGGCTTGGCTTCGGTGGTGATGGGAATGCATGTGCATTTCTCCAAGTCCAGATCTCCAGCCCTGCCCTTGTTCTTAAGCCCAGATCGCACCCTCTCTCTGAACGTCCTATGGGCCCACAGGTTAGCTTAGGCTCCTCTCCTCCCACCTCTGTGCTGCCATCACCAGTCACAGGGCTGCCACTTCCCCCTTAGATGCTGCTGGAATCCACCTTCTCAGTTTCTATTCTCACCACTATTTCCCTAGCCCACGCCTCATTCACTCTCACCCCAACCAGTATTTCAAAATGTTTGGCATTACCTGTATGTATATTTAGCAATAGAACTCCACCTTTTCTATGCCCCAAAGAAAACTTCTTTATATCTCTAACCAGTAAGATTTTAAACAGAGCAACTGTTCTGGCTGTGGTGGTTTGTGGGGTTCTCTCTCTACCCGGGGGGTCCTGCCCATCTTCTGCACCACTTCCCCCCACGTCCCCAGGCCCTGACACTAGGACCTCAAAGAGCATGGCATGAAAATCGCCCCTGCCCTCTTGTGACAGTCTCCTGAGCCATCTCTTTGTTCCTTCTTCATGCAGAGTTATTCTCTCAACCCAGACCTGGCAAGGTTCAAAATCTCCTGTTAACTTGTCATAGTTTATAGACTAAAGCCTGGACTCCAGCACTCTCCTCAGTCTGACCCACATCACCTTTTCTTCTTCATGTCCCTGCGTTTCCCTCCCTCCATGTGGTATAGCTCTGCATGAGCACTTGGAATTGCCCAACTCTGCGGGAAGTAAGCCTCCATACCTGCGGCTGTGCTGTTCCCTCTGCACGGAATACCTTTCCCCTTGCTGCTCTTTCTGGTGAAAAGCTATGTATTTCTCAGGTCTGTGTTAGATGTTGTCGCCTCCAGGAAATCTTGCACTTCCTCCTCATATGAACACACAATTTGCCATTCCTTCTCTGCTACTACAACATTCTGTTCATAGTTTTTTTTAAAAAAAATCCACTTATCTCATTGCCGTATAGTCACATTAAGGGCAGGAACAATGTCGTATATATTTTCAAGTCCCCAAAGCCCCCAGCCCAGCACCCAGTCTACTCCAGGCACCCATTTCCACGTTTGTTAAATAAACACAACTGAACGAGTGAATGGATTTGATATGCTCCTTAAAGCTCGAATGGGCAGGACACCAAGGCATCAGTTGCCTCAACCTGTCATTGGCTCATCATTCTTAAGAAGAGCCAGGCTGTGGGAGGGTTCCTGCTGTTGAACCCCAATTTGGAGATTGAGACTTTGCTTCCTGTTGCCAGATTTCCTTGGTACCAACTACTGAGTATCTCAAGTTTGTTTAAATCTTCACATTTACCTTTAGCCCACCGGTCAGTTGCTCATATCCCTCCTTCTCAGATGCTGTCTGCTTATCTGGGCATCTTCTGCCTGTCTTTATTTGCCATTCCCTCAGGTCACACTGGCAGGTATGCTTGCATCCCTTGATCTAGCTGTCTCAGAGAATGGCATCCCTCACCCAGGTGAAAAACCAGAGAGCGTCTCCCTGCTGAGTATTTCTGAAGAGTGAACTTTTCTTCAGCTCCACACCATCGTTCTAATCTTGATACCTTTCATGTCTCACCTGAGTTACCTCAGTTGCATTTTAATGACCCCTCTCAAGCATTCTCATCTCCACACTTTAGCCAGAAAGACCTTTAAAGTTGTAATACTGTTCATGTCACATCACAGTCCTTTTTAAACCCATCCACATCTTACCTTGCTTTTAGGAATAAAGACAACATCTGTATCTATAATAATAAAAGCATAATATGCTAATTAGACTGGATGTCCTTCTGGATGAAGCTGTGGTGGGTGGGGGCTGAGGCAGAGACCCGTAGCTGCCGCGGCAAGCAGGGGCCGACCCCCTTGCATGAATTTTGTGCATCGGGCCTCTAGTTTCTAAATAATGTAAGAAAAGAAAATGGTCTAAAAGCCGTGTGGTTCTGGCCACAGCTACTCCCAGCTTCTCTTTTACTGTCTGGTCAATGTCCCTTTTCTTCTAAGTCATGCATACACCCTGCTTCCTCTCACCCCAGGGTCTTTGAACATGGCTGGAACTCTGTTCTTTCAATGTAAAGCTCAAGCATCCGTTTATCCCAATGCCTACCCCCATTAGCTCTCAAGACTCCCTAAACTTCTCCTGTGATAGTTTTTAATTATGCAGTCACGTGATCATCCATTAATGTGTTTCCCTACCTAGACTCTAGTGAGGTCCAAAGACAAGGACCATGTCTATGTTGCTCATGATTTTATTGAGCCCTGTCATTAACATGGAGTTTGTGCTTCATACATATTATTAGATGAAGGGAATAGCCCCAGCATGACTCCACCTGTCTGGTCCCATAGAAGTTAACTGGGTCTATGTACAAACATGTCCTAGGTATGAGGCTCACCTCTCTAAGCCCAAGCATGGATACTGCCTTTTAAAGGGTAAATCATAAGACCAACATAAAAAAATGGGGCTACTGAATTCCTACTCAACATCCTGCATTGTTTATTGAAACTACTTGGATATGCATGTTTATTATTTAATTTTCTTGTTATAAGGAAATTGATAGATATTTCATACTATTGTACTTTAAATTTACTGTGCTTCCTTGAATTCAGAGCCAGTAAAAAATTCATCGCTTTATGTTAATTGTTTTCTCTTTTCAATCACATGAGTTCTAGTCCCCACTGAATTTCCTTTTTTTGTTTTAGCTGCCAGGGTACTCAGTGCTAAATTTCATGTTTAGCAGTAAAATTACCTCTGTCCAGGTATCTGATCACATCTCTTCTCTGCTGTTTTTAAAGTGGCTTTTTTATTGTGTTATGCTTAATTGTTAGAGACAATGTTTTTAAAAATATATTTTATTGATTTTTTACAGACAGGATGGGAGAGGGACAGAGAGTCAGAAACATCGAGGAGAGAGAAACATCAATTAGCTGCCTCCTGCACACCCCCTAATGGGGATGCACCCATAACCAAGGTACATGCCCTTGACTGGAATCGAACCCGGGACCCCTCAGTTTCCAGGCCGATGCTCTATCCACTGAGCCAAACCGATCAGGGCTATTAGAGACAATTAATATCTCTTTGTTAGAAATATATATTTATATATTACATTACATATTATATAATACTAGAGGCCTGGTGCACAAAATTTGTGCACTTGGGCGGGGCGGGGGGAATCCCTCAGCCTGGCCTGCACCCTCTCACACTCCAGGAACCCTCGGGGGAGGTCCCCAGCTGTTGGTTGGACATCTTTAGCACTGCCACAGAGGCGGGAGAGGCTCCCACCACCACTGCTGTGCTCGCCAGCTGTGAGCTCGGCTTCTGGCTGAGCAGCGCTCCCCCTATGGGAGCACACTGACTACCAGGAGGCAGCTCTTGAGTGTCCTTGAGCAGGATCAGGCTGAAACCAGCTTTCCAACATCATCCCAGGGGTCCCGGATTGTGAGAGGGTGCAGGCCAGGCTGAGGGACCCCGTCACTGCATGATCAGGGCCTAGGGAGGACGCGGGAGTTTGGCCAGCAGGGGAAGGACTGTGGGATGGCTCCAGAGTGTGTCTGGCCCATCTTGCTCAGTCCCTGATCTGCCAGACCCCAGCAGCAAGCTAACCTACCAGTTGCAGCGTCTACCCCCTGGTGGTCAGTGCATGTCATAGCGATTGGTCAACCAGTCGACTGTCTGCCCCCTGGTGGTCAGTGCATGTTATAGCGAGCGGTTGAGTGGCCTTAGCATATCATTAGCATATTACGCTTTGATTGGTTGAACAGATGACTGGACGACTGGACACTTAGCATATTAGGCTTTTATTACATAGGATATTATATTTATTTTATTTATATTATATTGCATACCTATGATGTATATGTTATATATGTTATAAAGCCCTCATACACCTTTTTTTTTTTAATACCACAGTAATAAAAACCCATATTCTTCATTTGGAGCAACTCTGGCAAGGGATGATGAAAAGAATTTGTGGAGTATGCCTCATGATGTGTCCCACACAGAGGCGGACGATGACAGAATCCTGTACAATTTGATAGTCGTTCGCAATCAGCAGGCCAAAGATTCAGAGGTAAGCACTTTTTGAGATCTTGTTTTATGCAGATGACAATGTCCATTAAAAACAGCAATGACTGAGAAAACCAGCTTGAAATTAAAGAATGAAGGATGAAAAATTTGACCTGAAGGCATTTTAACAGACTATAGTTGCTAACTATAGTTGGCCTTGGTAGGCCTGCTTGGTAAGCTGATAAGACTGGTATCTCATTATGACCTTAATGAGACAAATTACAATAGTACAGAAACAGCATGGCAAGAAGGGCCCGAAGGTAAATAAGAGAGATAGTCCATCTTGCACCTTTCCAGGTGTTCAGCAAGCCACAGTCAGAAGAGTCACACTGAAGGTTAGAGTGTACTTTGCATTATCGCCAATTCCATTAGTGGGGCATGAAAAGCAGTTTTATTATTTTTCTATTTAGATCTCCTTAAGTTGATCAAACAATAGCATATCTGCCAAATTTGAGATGATTTTTGTGACAAGGCTTGCATGGATGGGAATGCATGGCCTTGTTTCCTCTTTCATTAATGGGAAGAGCCAGTCCTTGCCCAGTTGGGGTTTCTGCTGGTGAGAATAGAGCTAATCCTTCTCTTTTCTTCTTCTTTCCCCACTCTGCCCAAAGTAGTAACAGCGATAGGGCCATATTACATATATGGTACACCTCTTTCTCCCCCGTCCCCATCCCCAGGGCCTGTGTGCATGTGGCAGGGGCTTCAAAGGGTGTTTGGAGCTGAGCCTGGCAGCTCTCTCTGGGGAACTCCTATGTCTCTACCCCATTTGTCTTCACTTTTGAAAAGGTGGTAGAGGAGGCAACGTGGGCTACAAAGTACTCTGAATAGACACAGCTCCATGTGGCTCATGAGTACAGACTGGGTCCGCCCTCCAAAATTCTTGTCATGTGTTAACTACAAGTTACATGAGGTGTTCAAATTTGAGTAAGTTCCATATCTATTATAATTGCTGATATCCTTTCCCACCCAGGATGAAATTGGTACAAATTTTAATAAAACAGAGGATTTTAGTTTTGAAAGAAAAATAAATCCTACCTAGGAACAAGGAACCCTAGATATTTTGCACAATACAGTTTGGAAGCTCAAGCAAGGTCTTAACCCCTTCCCCGGCAGAAACGTGTATACTCGTTTTCACAAAATGTTCTTTTTCAGTCGTCGACGAGTATACTAAGAAAATATGGTAAAAAAATATGGTTTATAGGAAGACGAGTTACAAACTGTTTTCATAACCAGCATCAAAAATACTATATAGAACCAAAATAAAAAAATTAGTCTGAAAAAGAAACGTTTTTAACAAAAAAATTGTTGGGGAAGGGGTTAAGGAAAACTGAACATTACGCTTTTCCTTAACTAGCAACAGCATGAAAGAACCCAGGAACATCCATATTTGGATTTCTCTGAAAAATGAAAAATAATTTCAAAACAGTGTGTGTGCTACTTATTTTCCCCTGTTGAATCTGAAGCTGGAGGAGGAAGGGTGACAAACAGATAAGGCTGAATTTGCAGTGTTTTCCTAAATTGAAAAAAAAAAATCATAAGACACATGGGAGAGTGAACTTAAAAGTAACTTGCAGTGTCAGAAAATGTAAAGGGGAACATTACTTTAATCTAATAGAATCCACTTTTCTTTTACACAAGCCTTCAAAAGCTAATGGAAAACGGATTTTCAGCAGAAGAAATAATGCATTTGCAGGCCTCCAAGTAGTGGAAAAATTATTGCTCTTTGAATCATGTAAAATGCTTTAATTTGACTGAGCAATAGTAAACAACCTCAAAGTCATGGCACTAAATCATTCTTCTTACGTTCATTCTCATTAAGCCAGTTGTACTTCACCTAAAACACTCTGTTCTAGGGAGCTTAATAATGGTTAGTGAAATGTCAACGCACCTTATTTATTTGTGTAAATAATTTAACCCAATGGAAAGATCTTGTCCTCCAAGATATTAATAATAGTGAAAACAGTGCCAGGCACTGTTCATCCACTTTACATATATTAACTATGTCCTTTTTACAACCCAGTGAGGTAGGCACTGTTATTTCTCTTTGAAGGGACTTGTCCAAGGCCACACAGCTGAAAGGGTGGAGTTAGGATTTGAATCTAAGCCTTGTGAATCCAGAGGCATAATATATAATGAGCACCATGAATGAAATTGTAAGAGACGAACAGATAGCGTTTGAGATTCAGTGTCCATTTTGCCGCACATGAGCAACGTGTGTCCAAAGCCCGTTTCTGTGACTTGCCGATGCCTATGCTAGGAAAGGCATTCTCACCCCAGGGGAGTGAGAGCTGAGTTTGGTTTGAGGATCCTGACCTTGTTTCAGGAAGTGTCCCCTTCCCTAAGTTATGGTTTTCCATGCTGAGTGCCGCCGGTTAGCTTCCTGCGCTGGTCTTGTGTTATTAGCTCTGAGATGTTTCATCTTTCTCCTTTCCATCCCTTCTTCACTTTGTTTAGTGTTTGGTCTCTGACCTATGTTCATTGGTGTCTCCTCTGATGGTTCCATAATGGTCTTTTTAGGACTTTGTGTGTGGCGTCAACATTTTTACTCTGCTGATTACAATTCTGATTAAGAAAATAAATGCTAAGAATCAAATTGTTCTCATAAATACTGAACCAAAGCACCGTTTGGTTCAAAATAGGTGATGTCTATTTGGCATTATCGGTGATAGAAATTCCATGTCTATTTTTAAGATGATTAAATCATTACATGCTCAGAAGTGTATGTAGTTCCATGACGAGGGCCTGTCTCCCTGTCACTGAGCAATGAAGGTCTCCAGGAGCACCAGATGCTGTGGGGCTGGAGTGACCTGTGAGAACTACACTGTGCTGAACCCTGGGGATCAGCCACATGCTGTTATTTTTTAAGATGATAGAGGCAAAAACAGAACATTCCTGGTTTACAATGTACAGTTTACTTCTCTGCTGGGGTCCAACCCCAGCAGGCCCAGGGGTCCCCAAAGGTGTGGACAGAGTTGGTGAAGAAGGAATGACATAGAGACAGCGTTCAGTTGATCAGCAGCCTTGCCAGGATCTCTAGCCACAATCTCCAGCCAAGTTCTGTGTCCATGTTCTCTTGCTAGGTTCTCCAGCCAGGTTCTGCAGTAA
>NW_006286788.1:51271-55001 GCF_000327345.1 Myotis davidii
TTGTAGTTAAAGTGATTAACTACCCGCCTGGCACTTAGTTAAGGAGTTTCACATTCCCTCCCACTTCAGGGGAAAATCTCTACCTGGGGAAACAACCTTTCTTGGAGAGGTGACCTTGGTTAAAACACATAGTGCCAAGAAGGTGAGCAAACATATTAAGAACAGCATGCCATATATGCCAGGTCCCTTGAAACAGTAAGGATGGACTGGCTCCCGGCACTTCTCCTGTGTGTCAGGCCTCCCTGCTGGCCGGCGTGTTGCCAGGCATTGTAAACAGTTCCTACAAAGTGTTTAAAGTAGCAGCAAACCTTTCTGGGGTTGTTTGCAGTGTCTGGATTATACATGTAGCCTGTCACATCCCTAGTATTGAAAGAAGGGACAAAACAGAGTTAACTGGGATTTTAGGTGGGAGGACATGAGGAAGTGGGAGAGGGTAGAAGTGATGTACCAGCCACATAACTGAAGCACTTGGGATGTGATAATCCAGTTAGACTCTGCATTGCTGTCTTTGCTCTCCACATGCTGGACAAGTCCTGCTTTGCTAGGGCCATCAGATTTCTCTACAAGTGTGTGGGCATTGGCCACTGCAGGGGCAGGACTGCAGGTTTTATACCAAGCACGAAGGAGCAAAATAACAGTGGAAAAGTGAAGTGATTCTCTAGATAATTCTGGGTCCCTCCCAAGGCCTTTGCCTCTGGGTTCCAGATGACCTGGATTGTTGAATGTAACCATTCTTTATTTTACTCTGCTAGTGACAGTTTTGGTTAGAGGGAAGAGAATAAAAACACTTATTAGGATCTGAGAATCAAGTGACCTTAACCTGTTTTGTAGGTAAACAATATTCATTGAGTATCGTGCTGTGTGCTAGGCAGTGTCCTGCATGCTGTCCAGACAGATACTGAATCCTCACAGAAATCCTATGAATGAGGCATTTGGACACATAAGAGTGAGGCTTCCAGTTGTCTACATGGTGTTGGATGAAATGTATGGGAGGATCGGGATCCTAACTTAGTCTGTATGTCTTAGCTTCTATCGCTGGAAACACTGCCCTAGTCTCTCTAATGAGCTTAGAAAAAGCCTCAGTGGTATCCTTTGGTAAAAAAGGAAGTTACTAAATGGATGTTGATTTTCTGCGTCGAATGGACACTTTGGTCTGTGTCTTGACCATTGCTCACCCTGTGCGAACCAAATCACAGAGCGCTTTGGTGCTTATTTAGTGTCTACCGGTGCTGGGCATGCATGCTAGGTGCTTCAGATGCTATTGCTTTAGGACTTTTAAACACCTCAGGCACTACTTGGAGTACAAAAGTCCATTGTACCACATGGGAAGACATTCTGTTTGTCTGTGATGTTTGTTTCTACCCTTTGCCCACCCCAACCCTTAAGTATGTTATATTTCTGAATATTGATATTAAAATAATCAGTCCCTCCTGGCAGGATTCCTCAAGTAATCAATGTTTCTTACTAGGTGGGTAATTTGTCAGAGCTCTACGTAAGCAGAGTTGAGACAAATAAATATTGGCGAACTTGATATAGAAACAAGGGGGAAGTCATTAGATATTCAATGATGTGAGGGGGTGAAAACATGGGTTTTGGCATTAGACAGATTTGGGGATGAGAGTCATACCTCTGTCATGTTCTAGCTAAATGGCATTGCATAGTTACTTAATTTTGGGGTGATCACACTATTTATTGTTCAGTTTGGGACATAGTCACAGGTCTTAACTAAGAAAAGGGGTGCTAATAAATATCAAGTATGCTAGGACAAAGATATAAATTGGAACTGTCCTCGACAAATTGGATTATCCAATCACCTCTCTCTCTCTCTCTCTCTCTCTCTTCAGTTGTAACATTTACCATTTTAACCATTAGTAAATGTCAGTTCAGTGACATTAAGTACATTCACATTGTTGGCAGGGCTGTGCCCACCATTCATCTCTGGGACTTTTTCATTTTCGCGAACTAAAACTCCTTACCCATTAAATAATAACTTCCCAATACCACTTGCCCCTAGCCCCTGGTAACCACCATTTCTACTCTTTTTATGAATTTGACTACTCTAGGTATATACAATTTTATTTCTTGTGTGACTGGCTCACTTCACTTAGCATAATGTCCTCAAGGTTCATCTATGTTGTAGCATGTGTCAGAATTTCCTTCCTTTTTAAAGCTGAATAATATTCCATTGTGTATATATAAACAACATATCATTTATTCATTCATCCATCGATGGACTTGGGCTTCTTCCCACTTTTGGCAAATGTGAATAATGTTGCTATGAACATGGGTGTAGAAATATTTGAGTCCCTACTTTCAACTTTTTTGGGTATACACCCAGAAGTGGAATTGCTTGATAATATGGTAATACTGTGTTTAATTTTTTGAGGAACCACCATACTGTTTTCCACAGTGGCTGCATCATTTTTACATTCTCACCAATAATGCACAGGTTATAATTTTTCCACATCGTCACCAACACTTGTTGTTATTAAGATCACCTTTCTTGACCTCCAAATTGGTAAGTCAATAAAACAGCTGATGGCTCCAAATTGACCAGTTTTCACATCAATATAGAGTAGATACAGTTGAAACTGTGGGCCATTCACCACCACTGAACACCCACATTAGGGATGTAGGTAAACCTGGAATAGGCTGATGTCTGGTCTGGCAGAGCCTTCCTCTGAGAGACGTGGTCGTGGAAGGGAAATGGAGAGAACGGAAAACCCGGGGGAACCAAGTTCTCTTTTGTTCTTCTGGGTGTCCATATACTAGAGTGTAATGGCCAGGCCTCTTTCTTTTATAGTTCTTTAGAACCTGTCCTCCTTCCCCTGGGCCCCAGAAAGATATATGAAAGCCACTACACTATGTACCTTGAGAGTACTGATGGGTACATCAGTGGAAGAGGAGACTCTCGGACAAGTTGGGTACCTCCAGGAAAATGCATTGTCTGTAGGAAAAGGGCAGGAAGCTGGCTGACTTCCTTCATATCCAGAACGTCACAGTCACAGCAACAAACTGCTGCACCTCAGCTTCCGGAGTTTTTGTGCTTGTGATGGTGGGAATCCCCAGAAGGAAGGACACGTATTTATTGGCAATCATGTGACAGGAATTGTATTTTTCCTTTAGTTTTTTTACAACTTGAATAAACCAATTGGGCCTCAGAAGAAACTGAAACCATAAAGATGCTTCAAACTTTTGAAAAATTATAGTTGACTACTTATAAATTTGAAAAATCAGGGATTAATATCAAGTTAAGCCTCCAGTCACCTATTTCAGCGTTGGCTTTGTTTTTTTCTAGAACAAATGAGACCACCAGAGATGTGTGTGTATTGTGCAGTCATGGTGCCTTCCATATGCACTCCCTGACTTCTCATGGTAGTCTTTTAATGGACTATGTGTTAAAGAGAAAGACACACACAGAGAGGTGAAGCGACTTTTCTTTATAGTGTTCAAGCAGAAATGAGCTTCTGACTTGGGTTCAATGCCTTTGATGATGGAATGGAGATAGTAAGCTACAAGGTTCTGAGCTTTGAGAACAGATATAGCTGAATTATTTTCTTTGTTCTTTATTTTAAATGTGAATAGGAGCAACCAGGTAGTAAAATAAGAGCAACCAGGTAGCATATAGTCATAGAACGTTATAGAAAAGATGTAAGACACTGTCCATCTTAGAGATTTCTCTGTAAGAAAACTCCAATGTGTAATTGTTTCTACAAAGGTATCTAGGCTA
>NW_006286788.1:55585-82453 GCF_000327345.1 Myotis davidii
GTCTTTATGGCAGTGGTTCTCAACCTTCTGGCCCTTTAAATACAGTTCCTCATGTTGTGACCCAACCATAAAATTATTTTCATTGCTACTTGATAACTGTAATGTTGCTACTGTTATGAATCGTAATGTAAATATCTGATATGCAGGGTGGTCTTAGGCGACCCCTGTGAAAGGGTCATTTGACCGCCAAAGGGGTCATGACCCACAGGTTGAGAACCGCTGCATTAAAGCCTTCAAGTGATTGGGTCAGGTTCAGCCACATTATAGAGGGTTATCTGCTTTACTTGCAGTGTACCAGTTTAAATATTCATCTCATTCACAAGCACTTTCACAGAAATAGTTATAATAATGTTTGACCAATTATCTGGACACTATGGCCCAACTAAGTTGACACACAAAATTAAACACCACAGAAGATTTTACTGACACTCACCAAATTCTCAAGAGACTGCCATATAAACTCAAATGCATGGAACCATCTGGTGGGCCATGAGCCTGACAGGTAAGTGTGGTCTCTCCCCTATAGTAAATTCTATAAGGGAAGCCAGTGATTGTAGTAGACAGTGGCTTGGTGAAAAGGAATCAGACAAGAACAGTGACAACTGACACTTATGGAGCACTTATTGCATACCAGGTGCTTCTTGAAGTACTTTTCATATACCATGTTAACCACCATTGTCTTCCAGATGTGATGTCTGGTGTGGTCATCTCTAGTATAAAGCAATCCCTGTCTTTGGTGGTAGACACCCTGACCCTTGATGGTGGTAGATAGAGATTTCTGAACATCACCCCCAGGCACTGGGCACAAGGAGGGATTTGGGAGGCAGGCAGCATGTGGAAGCAGGGGAAGTTCAGGGTAATGTAATATGGGGTGAATCTGGGGCTGAGATCAAGGAAGGTATTTCAAATAAAGACAACTTTATGAGAGGCTAGGCAGATACTCAACCAGAGCCAGCCGATTAGGAAGGGAAGGTAGGAATCTCTAAACATCACAGTCTGAGTGGAACACACAGATTTTTGCAAATAGAGCTTAACTCATGCCAAGACTCAGGATGTCCTACTACCCATTTTCTCCCACAAGACCTCTTGACATTATTTTTCCAATCAAATAACGATGTCATATCTGTGCCCATAGAGAGCCACACTTTTCCAACTGAAGGCACATTCATTTTTCTGATCTGTTATTTAATATACTAGAGGCCCAGTGCACGAAATTTGTGCGGGCGGGGGTGGGGGAGGGTTGTCTCCTCAGCCCAGCCTGCACCCTCTCCAATCCTCGGGCCTGGCCCCGTCTTCAGAAACCCCCACTGCCCCTCATCAAACCGCAAACAGCCCCAGGCCACACGGGTGGCCCCTTACTGCCCCCTCTGTGGGCCTGGTTTCTCCACGCAGCCTGCTGCTCGGTCATTTGGTCGCCCCTCACTGATCCCCCTGCCAGTCTAGTCGCCCCACGCAGCCTGTTGGGTCCTCCCTTCTTTTGCAGCCTGTTGGGTCCTCCTTTCTTTTGCGATGGTCACTTAAGCTTTTATATATATAGATATAGCTGGACTGAGGGCACAGAAGCTGATGAGGCTATTGAGTTTTGAGGAATCTCTGTCTGAAGGGACTGTGCCAGCCTTCAGTCAAGAGCTACGTTTTGCTCTTGGCTGCAACACAAGTGAACCTACGGGAAGTGGTTACCCCAGAATGGTATCCCTTGTGATCAAAATAGCTCTTCTGCTTCCTCATCAGTCACTTTGGCTCCTTTCACCAGCTAGAAATTCTTTGTAAGGTGAAGTCTAAATATGGAATCGAAAGAAAACCAACTCACCCAACAGTTTTGCTGCTGGCATTTCATCCTGTGGATGGTCTCACATGGTTAAAGATATGTGCTATTTGTAGTATCGCTTGGAAAATTAAAAATCTGGAAAGAAAAATATTCAATGAAAGCATTGGTTAAATATATCATAAAAAGCTATACTAGTGGATGCTATACAGCTTAAAAAATAATGAGGTAGGATTTATAGGTACTGACTTAGAAAGATAGTTATGATCTCGTCCTAAGTGGGTCTGTATAGCACTATCCCATTTGTGTAAAAGATAGCCCATCTATCTAAAAGTATAATAAAATTTCTGGAGGCTACCTATGAACTTGTGAGCAAGGGTGACTGCTGGGGAGTTAAGAGAGGAGGACAGAAGCTTTTAATTCCCTGGTCTTCTCTTTAAAATGAATTTTAGATCCTATGCACGTATTATTACTTCATTATACATACACTTCATACAAACTAAAATTATTTCGCTTTTATTTTGCAGCACACTCTGGTGGCTGTTTCCCAGCGTCTTTCTAAATGGTTTGGCTTTGTTTTATTGTGGGTGTGCTGGAGAAAGGGGAAGGCGGGGGAGGGGAGAGAGAGAGAGAGAAAGAGAGAGAGAGAGACAGAGAGAGAGAGAATGGAAGTTAGTTTAGGAGGAGCTGGAACAAACTTTGAGGAATCCTGCCTGAAGGAACTGAGGCAGAAAGCTTGAAAAACAGTGAGTGGGTATTTATCTTTTCAAGGCTGTGAGAGTCTCCTGATGAATCAGGCTCTTTCTCTGGAGCTCGGTCAGTGGTCTTCTGATAAATCAGGCCCTTTCTGCAGAGCTGGCTTCCTCTGGGACAGAATTCATATGGTAATGAAAGAGCGGCATCTGTGGGCTTCTTCACCACCCCCATGCTCTCAGCCACCGCCCCGCCCCTTCCTCTGGTCGGGCTTGCTCCTCTCAGTATAACTGAAAATGGCTCTTAATTGCACTGAGGCTGCGAGAGCCCTGGAAACTGACACACTGGGACTTCCTGATCCGAAGTGTTCAGCTGGGGCACCTCAGAGGGCTGATGAGGCATAGTCTCTAAGAGCAGCTTGGCTTGCTTTCTGGTTTGGACTGAGCACAAGGGGAAATGGTAGCACCCATCCAGTTCAGATGAGGGCCTAGGTCTGCTGCTTCTCAGACTTAAAACCCCCAAGATATTCTGGAAAGACACTGTAGTTTTCTTGATATGAAACTGCCCCTCTGTTCGGGTGCCCCATCCCCAGCTACCTGTAGTCCCATAATTGTTACACATGATCATTCCATTTACAGTGCAGGAGTGAGCTGTGCCCTTTGATGGTTTTGCAATCCAAGAGGCAGGCCATGTGGCTCATGAGTACAGACTGGGTCAGCCCTCCAGAAATACTCGTCATGTTTTAACTACAAGTTATATGAGGTCAAATCGCATCCGGCTCTTTTACCACGTTGCTGTTGTCATAGTTATTAAAGCACTTGACCTGGAGTGAATTTCAGTGCACCTGAGTCCAAATTAACCTCATTCCTTCTTCTATAAATAAAATGTTTTGCAGTAAAAGGCCATGAACACGTGGGAAATGTGCCTTTGGGCTACAGCATCGTGTTTTTCAACCAAGAACCAGAAGATCCAGGTTCTGGTGCCCATGAACTCGTCCAGTTATTGGGCAAGTCACAAGGGTGGAGCATGGCAGAGGCAGCCTTTCATAGACAATCAAAATTTTTCTTCAGTCATACGGCTGACTACACTTCAGTCTGCTCAAACTTTCTTTTTATTTTCACTTTTTCTTTTTTTAACATCTTTGGTAAGTTTACCAGAAAGTTTTGAAACCAAGTACATGTGGTGACCATAAGAATCCACTCTAGTTGAGTTTCTTGTTACAAACAGGCCATGCTTCAGGGATGGGATCTCTTATCCATTTGCACCATTTCTTTTCCAGCAGATCACTCCTTGGGGGATTCCAAGGAGCTTGGAATAGAAATGGCAACAGCTTGCAAGAAGAGAGAGACCTCAGACCGAAGTCTGGTCAGGGTGTCTACTCTTTCCACCCAACCTTGGCAATATGCAAAAATAGAGTTAAAAAATGCTCTCTGTCATCTTCTACCACATATACTGTTATCCGTAGAAAGTCAGTGAGATTTCTGTATTTTTTTCTAATGGGAATAACTATGGGGCATACTCTTAAGTCATTTTCCCTTTGCCTCTCCAGGCAGAAGTCTGGAGGGAGGAGGTGATGTGTGGGTGAAGTAGACTATTTGGGGTAGGACTGAGCCACCCAAGGATGTATTGGGACCAGCCAGAAGGGCAGCCTTCACACGCAGAACCCTTCTCCCTGCCTTCGGCCCCCCTCACCTCCCCTCAGCTGTGCAAGCCTCTCCACGGTTCTTTTCATGTGACCCTCTGCCCACATCCCCTTCAGTTGGCTCCTCACCAAGCCTGGCTCTCTCCACTGAGTATCCCATCCCTAACCTTTCCCCTCCACCTTTTTATCCAGTTAATGTCTATTTACTCTGAGTAGGCTCAGTTCAACTGGAAATTAAACAGAAGCAGGTATTTGGACAAAACCAGAGGAATTCATTGGATGGTTTGAAAGAGGATCTTGTGAACTCAAATTCATTGTAATTGATGAAATATGAGGAAGAGGAGAGGTTTTCTGAGCAGAGAGGCCAGCTCAGCTCAGTGCTCTTCTTTGCTGGGCCTCCAGATACGTCCCAATATATTGTCATTACGGCTTTGGTCTTTCATGAATTGGGGTCAGAGCCGCCTCATCACCTTGGAAACACTGCTAGAAGCTTGAGGTCCAATATTCCTAGGAGAGGGACAGGGAGGGTGGAAGTGAAGGCAATGGATGAGCTAAACCCTTTCTTATCCCTAAGGATTTTGTGGGGCCCAGAGGCTGAATTGTTTAAATGGGGTGAATCTGGACTGAGCTGGCAGTCGCCATTGAGCACATCTTTGAGTGACCCAAGAATATATATAAGCGAACTGGGGGTGCCCAATGTCTTTCCCATCAGGCTGGCGTTAGGTCAAGCCAGGCAGGGGCATTTGAGCAATGATCTCCCTTGTAGATGGTGGAGCCTCAGCTGATATGGAAACACTGATTGCCCTTCATACCACTCGCCCCACCTGTCCCTCTGGAAAGGTCTTCCTCTCTTATTTCTCTGGTTTTCAGTCTCCTTGGACTCTTCTTCCAGTCAGAAAGACGAGAGCAGGGCTGTGTAAAACGACCAGGGAGGGGAGCAAGCAACCCTCTGCCGGTTTCATCCACCCTTGGCTTCTTTTTGCTGGCTCAGAATATTTCCACCTGTCTGTGCGTGTCTGTGTGTGCCTGTCATGGCTCACACAGGGTTAGACCTGGTGACGAAGAGGAACTGGCTGAGGCTCACATGTACCTTGGCTTTGGACTGTTGAGTATTCAGAAACAGAGCATGCCTCAGTCTTCACCTTAACATTTTAATCCCTGACATAGCATTTATTATCTGTTGGTTGTTTTAAAGTGATGTTTGGGGACTAGAAAGCAGCTCTGGGTATACAGCAGCCAGAGAGAGCACGTACTGGAATGTTTCAGTGCGGCTTTCCTACTGGACTGCCTCCGGGCTTGGATAGCCATTGGCTCTATGTATTGTTTTTAACTAGTCATGGCAGCTGACACCTTGCTTATCATGGCAAATGCCTCCTTCTTATGAGGACACCGGTCATATTGGATTAGGGCCCACCCTGATAACCTCATTTTAGCTTGATTACCCCAATAAAGACCATTTCTTCTTAAAAATTATCACAATCTGAGGTTCCTGGGGGTTAGGACTTCAGTATATGAATTTGGGGGGCATAATTTAATTAATAATGACAGCCATGCAATTGATAGGATTAAAAATGGTTGTTTTGTTTGGTGATCAGATGTAGACCTGTGGGCATAGAAGTAAACAAAGGGTCTGCCCTCAGGGAGCTTACGTTTTACTGAGGGGAGACCCACAAGTTAATATGTGGTCGGTTGTGATAAGCACTTTGAAGGAAAATAAGACAATACGAGGGAACAGAAGGTGTCTCTGGGCTGGAGAAGGGAGATCTGAAAGAGGTGAGGGAGTGAGCCTTGTGATGGACATTCCGGCGAGAAGGCAGCATGGCTGCAGCAGAGGGAGCGACCTGTTCTGTGGGCCACTGGGAATACTAGCCAGGACCAGATCATGGAGGTCAGTAGGCCATGGTGAGGATTCTGAATTTTGTTCTAAGAAGTATGGGGCTCAGGGGCTGAATAGTTTAAAGGGGTGAATCTGCACTGAGCTGGCATTCGGCATTGAGCACATCTTTGTAGAAAATACGTATTTGTCCCTTTGCAAGATTTGTTCTTTACTTCTGGCCCTTTTACTCCCAGCTCATATTCCTTGGGAGTCCTGAGCAGGCCTGGCCTTCTCTTCCCTTGAGAGAGAATTCTCTGTGGATCTCTTGGTCTCTGGGCATGTTGTGAGAAGAGCACATTGTCAGCCCTTCATTCTGGGGAGTTTTTTCAAAGATGTTTGCACAGTGAACTGCCTCAGGAGGTGTAGATCTCTCTCCAGAGCAAAGCATAGGCTATTGCCCCCTGTAACAGGTTCAGGTTTCCCAAGTTCAGGGTTCTGCTCCTGTAAGAGAGCCTACTGCATGTGCAGGGATCTTTCTATTACCGTGTTGGAATCAAGACTTAGAGAACTCGCATAAAACATGCTGATCTGCTATTGCTGGGTCCCTTGTCTCTGACCTAGGAGTCTCATGTTTTTTGCCAGCATCCATGCAACTGTGGCAGGAGAACTTGGTAGCTTGTAAAAGAGTCAAATCTCAGACGCTTCACAGTTCTTAACACACCCTTAAAATAGCTTCTGTGGTCAAGGCCTCATGACTGAGATCTTGACCATGGGTCAATGCTTTGGTGCATATCTGTGGTAGTTAATTTTTTTCTGTTATAATTGGATCTCTTTCCCCATCTCCCCTAATGAAACCTACCAGGACACTGATAAAACTGCTCTGGTGGAAGTAGGGGTAAAACTTAAATTTCCTCATATCAGGCAGCCCGGCAGGCATCTTTGGAAAAGCCATTCAATATAACTTCAAAAACACTCGATTGAGCTACTAAAAGGCCCCTTTAAAACTCAAATTTGATATCTAGGAGCAATAATGCATTAATTTGTATCAGAGACTGATTGGTTGGGCCTTAGCAAAAAATTACCCGTCATGAATAGGTCAGGACAAATCTATTTTTTGAAGAAATAGGACTGAGGACTGACAAGTTTGATTGCAGAGTATGCAGGGGAGGTTGGGGGAGAGGGGCACTGCAGTGTTGGCCCAGCGCATTTGGGCAGGAATAAAAAGTAGAGGAGGAGAGTACTAGAAGCAGGAGGTCCCTAGAGGATAATAGATGATAAATAAAATCACATTTGAACTACTTGGTTCCTTGATCCTTACGATTTCTTCGAGATGTCCCATGAGCTTTGAGAGGGACCAGGCAGAGGGAGAGAGGCACCCTCACTTTCACAGATAGTTTATGTTGGGGTCCATGTGGGTTCTCATTTAGAAAAGTCTCCAAGTTTGAGACTCACTCTGTTATCTGGGCCTTTGGCAGTGGGTTTTAGAAAGTAAAGCAGATTTAATTTTTTTATACAAAAAGGACACATCATCAGCGCCTATGAGGACGGTTTTCTGTACCCACTGCCTGATTATCCTTTTGGGAGAAGAAATCCTCATTAGAAACTAGCCTTTTCATTTTTGAGTGCAAAGCATTGATTTTTCTTTCCAAAAATGACTACATAATAATCTAGCATGTGAGTTAATCTAAATAAAAAAAAATACACCCTAATTCCCAAACATATTAAATGTACCACTGTTTCCCTTTTGCATTCTGGGTCTTAGCTGCACAGACATTGTGTTAGGGGCTGTGTTTGACTAAGAGCTTGCCATGGTGATAAGGAGCCAGGCAGATGACCGGTAGGCAAAGGTCTTGAAAACTGGAAATGGCTGCCGAATTCAGGATTCACTAGGCAGAGTCCCAATTGTTTTGGCAAAGGGTCATCCTTGTGTCGGTGAGCCAGTAAAGACTAGAGTAATTATACACAATGTGTTAAGCAGTGAGCATCCAGGCAATGACAGGGCTTCTGTCTCTTAAGTGGCTATTTTTCCTTGAGGCTGTGGCATTATGTCTGCTTGAGACTTTGTTAGAGTCACCCCCACCCCCAAAAAAAAAAAAATATCTGAGCAGGGGAGGCAGCATCTGGAAGCTCAGTTGAAGATTGTGGGGGACTGAAAATGGACAGTGAGTGAGATACTGAAATTGTAAAGAACAAAGTTTTATAAGGCTTGAACTTCAATAATAACTCCCAGCGGTTAAGGGAACCCTGCTGTCATGGACAGGTGACCTAGACAGGCATCCCTTCCTCTTGTGGAAGGTTCAGTGGGACTTTGGGTTGTGTTCATAGGGATGTAATATGCTGGAGATGTGCTTGGTGTGATTAGGGAAGTGGTTTAATTTGCAATTCTGTCTTTAAAAGATAAATTTAGACGTGTAAAGTAAAAATACTAAAAATTATAAAATTGGAGTCAAGTGATGGGGGAGAGAGGTAGGGTGTGCAAAACACATTGACAAAGCAGATTCACAAGGGTCGTAGATCTTACACAGTATCAAGCTTTACTAATACTTGCAAAGACACAGGCCGTTGAGAAGCAGACAGCGGTGTGGGACATTGAGATTTTATCCTAAGACCCCCTTCCTCCACAGGACAGGCCCCTCTGACTCTGAATGCTAGATGTGTCAGTATGAGGTTCATTGGGTTATTTCAGACAGTAGAGAGAATTTATATTATGAAGAGCTCCATTGTGTATACCTTCTCATTACTTTTTAGTTTAGTGACATCCTCCTGGGAGCCATATCCTGAAGATGTTGGTGCCTGAGTCTAAGTATCCTTTGACCAGAGACATTTTACTAAGGGCATTCTGTAGATAAGATTTCTTCTTGGCAAATAGCACTCCTCGAGTTTCCAGGAAGTCCAGTTGATAAGGAAATTCGGTGGGGTCACCTGACTTCTTTCCTTTTGCCTGGGGGTTTATCCTCCCTCAACACACACACACACACACACACACACACACACACACACACACACACACAGTGACTGGGTCAAGGGCCAGATCTTTTAACTCCTTCCTTCTAAGGGGGTGAAGATGAAAAGAACTGGAGTTACTCAGTAACCAATTTGACAGCTTTCCAGTAAAGGAAGAGCAATCGCAAGTAGGGTCCCTAATGAGAAGGAATGCAAGAAGAGTAATTACAAAAATGATTACCACTACAATAATATTTGGGTTAAAAAAGGGAAAACTTTCAGATCTTGGGGTTGTTAGTTTATAAAAGCAAATTGTAACTTAATTTCTCTCTTTCCTTTCTCTCCCTGTTTGTGTCTCTGACGGGCTCTACTGAATGCCCTTCCTTCGTTCCCCTCAATCCAAAAAGAACACCTCTGCTAGGACTCCTTTCTGGTCCTCACGTTGGCCTTGCTCTGTCCCCTTGCTCCTCTTCTTTGAAGCTGGCAGAGGTTCTGAAATGTAGACCCTCGAAGACCAGTGTTTTCATCTAATACTGGGACACACACAGGAACTTGCAAAGTCACCAACAGGATTTTCAATTTAATAGAATTCATGGAAATCAAGGGAGCTAAGATCTGTGGTTGTCATTCAGAAAATAGTAAAGACTTTTCTAAATAAGTTCAAGTGACAATAGTACCCATAAGTAGACTCTTCCATTTGGAGGTAATTAGACACTAGGTGGTGTTAACAAAGGAAGCTGTAAAAATAATGCTTCCTAGGAACGTTAAAGTTTCTGTTTTGATTACAGAAGAAATACATCACTGTTGTGGAAAATTTGGATAGTATAGGAGAAAAAGATCACCTATACGTAACCCTACCCTAAGATAAACACTGTTATACTATCACCTGGAAAAAAAACTGCAATCCTTAAGGACCAAAACAAGAGAGTTTTCTGGTGGAATTTGGCCAGAGGCGTTCCTTTGCCGATTTTGCCACTCTTTGAAAGGAAACCGTTAGGTATAGTATTCTCTAGATTAGAACTATCCAGTAAAAATACAATGCAAGCCACATAAGTAATTTTACATTTCCTAGTAGCCACATTGAAAAGCAAAAATAAATAGGTGAGATTAAATTTAATAATATATTTTAACCAAATACATCCAAACACATTATCATTTCAACATGCAATCAATATAAATGCTGTTAATGAGATAGTTTACTTTTTTTTTTTGCACTATGACTTCAAAATCCAATGTTTATTTTTACATTTATAGTGCGTTTTGATTTAGACTAGCCATGCTCTAAGGGCTCACTAGCTATGTGTTGCCAGTGGCTGCCATATTGCCCAGCACAGGGATAGATGCTAAGGGAAAGCCAGATCTTTGAGATGTCATGCTGATTCATACAATCCATGGTTAAATCTAAACTTGCCTCTGCATTTTGAAGAACCAGGCTTCCTCCATGGTACATATTTTTTTTAAAAAATGTATATTTTATTGTTTTTTTACAGAGAGGAAGAGAGAGGGATAGTTAGAAACATCGATGAGAGAGAAACATGGATCAGCTGCCTCCTGCACACCCCTTACTGGGGATGTGCCCACAACCAAAGTACATGCCCTTGACTGGGATCGAACCTGGGACCCTTCAGTCTGCAGGCTGACGCTCTATCCACTGAGCCAAACCAGTTAGGGCAATGGTACATACTTTAAGTAATTGAATGAAGTGGCTAATTCTACCTTGCCAGAAATTCCAGCCCCCTTTCCTCTCCACACACAGGAATTTAGTCTTATTATCCTTTGCCATTAGTGACAAAAGCAAATTGTCCTTCTTCCCTGTGGTGACTGGAGCAGCAGAACTCTGAGATGGTTCCCACTAATTGATTTGGAATAATAATGTTACATTCTTCCTACTGGAAGCGTTAGCCAAATCACATCCCGAGTTTGGCCCTTGTTCTAATGCTAAAGCTGTTCATGGGCTGGAACTCCACAAATGAGACAAAACTGATTTGAAATCTCATTGCTGGCACACCTCCCCAGCAGGAGCTGCGAGCTATCCCCTGGCTTAATCTGGTTAAAACCAGATAAAGAATTAGGTCAGGGGCCTCTGGCTGCAACTCCAGCAGAGCTGTGGAATAAAAACTAACCGGGGGAGTTGGGAAAGCATTACTTGGCATTTGCATTTGACTTGTTCTAGGCCAACTTTCTTGCTGTAGTTCTAGGTGAAAGCCCATGAGCATTGCAAAGGGCCGTGGGGCTGCGTTGGCCACCAGGGAATGGATGTGCCTTTCCCAGCTGCTTCCCAAAGGAATCCAGGTTGCTATTTGGGGTTTGAGGCTCGGCATGGTATGTAGAGTCAAACTGCCCAAGCTGCGAGACCTTAGAAAAGTGTCATGTTATTATCTGTTAAGAATCAGAACACCTGGGGTGGGGACGCAGGGCCTCCTGGTGGGCACAGGGGGCCAACCCCACTTAGGCCCAGCTTCACCTGGGATTCAGAGAAAGGGCAAGTCATAGCTCTGGAAGGGAAGAGATGCAGGTGTGAATCTGTAACCCAAAGGCTTGTTTTTACCTCATTGAATTGGTAGGTCTGGTGAAGCTAGAAGACAGATAACCACATCAGAGCTTGACCTGCCCAACTGAAAAGGCTCATTTCCATCGGCCCTAGTTACCCACAGATACACCTTACTTAGAATGAGTGCTTCAGAGTGATGAGATGTCTGGGTAGAAGCAATCAAGGCAACTCTTGTTGGGAGGTGACAGAGGGCCCTCCAGGTCCTGGAGTCCCCAAGGACCTAAGTGCCAGGTCCCTGGGCACTGACCCCTTCTTGGCTTCCACTCCCTACCACATCCTCCTCCAGGGTTCATTTAGTCTGTTGTGTATCCTCTAATTCACTGAGCTTCTCTGTGCTGTCATTTGATCCTGTGCCATTTGGGCTGAGGTGGAAGCCGAGGGCTAATGAGTGGACCGCCTGTCTAGTAACAGTGAAACACAATCCTATCTTTCCCACTTACACACCACGTCTGCTGGGTGCAGAGAATGGGCTTTTATAGTCCTGAAAGAGGATGCCCCTCCTGGGTAGGTGGCCTTGATGCTGTTCAGAACCAGCTGTGTTTAAAGGAAGCTCTGTGCTTCTTCTGCATAATGGACTCACCTCCCTTTCCCCCGAGTTTCATCAGCCTGCCCCTTACACTGGGATCTGGTTGCATGGTCCTGCCCCTCGCTGCTGGGCCGAGAGGACTGTGTCAGCGAGAGGCAGCAGGGAACAGGGAAGGGGGTCTTTTGTCTCCTGGACTGAGTGGCCATGTCAGGAGCCACTTTTAGAATGAAAATCCCTGCACGTTATGTTACATTTCTCTCTTTGTGTCCCAGTTTCCACATTGGTGACAGGGAAGGACAATGTAGTGGGTTATATTTGGGCCTAATTGAATGCAGCTTAGTGTACTGGAGGGAGGTTATGGAGTCAGACAGCTTTGAGTTTAAATTCCAAGTTCCCCACTTAATAGCTCAGTTGAGTTATTTAACCTCCTAGTGCCACACTCAAGTTCCCCACTTAATAGCTCTGATATCTCAGTTGAGTTATTTAACCTCCTAGTGCCACACTTAGCACCTCTCTAGAAACAAATCCATAAACCCATCTCATCTGATTTTCTGACTGGGATGTCACATACAGAGTGCCTGGAGCAGTGCCTGCCATAGTGCAGCCTCAATATCTATTCTTATTTAAAGAGACATATGTGAAAAGTACTTTTCAAATAGCAGATGCTTGATTAGGCACTGAGTAGAAGAGGTGAATTTTTTAATTTTGATCAATTTCACCTTTCTTGAATTTATTCTGTTTCCCAAAAATATGGGCATTAAAGTATCTTGATCATATAAACATGCCTTGTCCAGAACACACATGAATTAGAGCCCAAGTGGCTTTTTCTAATAAAATGTGCTGCTGTCTAGATTTGAAATAGGCACTCGGTCACTGGCAGGATGTGGCCTTTATGTGAATTGTCATATTCATTTGAGTTCAGAAGACCCATTGGAGCACCTGCTGTCTACAGAGGCCTGTGGAAGACATGGATGAATCAGGTTCTTGTATCCATAGAACCGGCAATCGGTAGTGAAGGAGATGATACAAATACCTATATAGTAACATCTATACAGTAAATAAAATAACTCTACAACAATTTTCATAAAAGCGCTGAGGTATTTCGAAGACAAAGCAATTACTTTCCACTGGCAAATAAGGTGAAGGTTTCTCGAGGTGTTAGCGTTTACACTGAGCCTTGAGGAGTGAGTAGGATTTAGATTCAAGGCATGCTCAGGCATAGACTGGTGGTTCCATGTGGCAGGGGCACGTGTGAGTGGAGGGACATCATAGGAACAAGACTGGAAAGTCAGATTATGGAGAGCCTGTTTGGGATTGAAACGTTATTCACTACTCAGTAAGTGGTGTGGAACCACTGAAAATGTTGGGGAGAGAAAAGACCCATTTTCACCTTTAGGAAGACAGCTGGTTGGTATGAGATCAGAGACATTAGCTTCTGGAAGCAGAGGGATCAGTATTGCATCTATTCAGGCCTCTTAAGGCTGAGGCATTGGGATTAGAGGAGAGTTTGTGGCAGGGAGAGAACTAATAGGGTTAGGTGACTGGTGTGGATTCAGAAGGTGGGATTGAAGGGGAGTGAGCAAATGATCAAGTTGGAAACAAAAGAGAGAAGACATTGGCCTGACGGAGGCTGGTGGGGGAGTCAGTCTCTATTGAGTGGCCCTGTTAGCAGCCCACCCAGCAGAAAGGGGGAAATCAAGCCCTGTAGCTGAGGCTTGGGGTCAAGGCAAAGGGGGGAGACTTGGGAGTGACAACAGAAGTGGAGGCACGAGGGGAAATTGTCCAGGGAGATGGAGATGAGAAGAAGACCCAAGACAGAGCCTTGGGAAAGGATGGCATGAAAAGAAGAGGCAAAGGAAGAAGAGGGACCTGCAAAGGGAAGGGAGGGGAGGGAGGGAGATCAGCTGGAGGATGCACTTGGGAGGCGGCAGGTCCCGAATCTCAGACCTGCTGCTCCTTCCCTCCCCTGTATGAGGATTCTTTTGAGTTCAAAAGACCCATTGGAGCACCTGCTGTCTACAGAAAACTGTAGAAGACATGGATGAATCAGGTTCTTGTATCATATCCACAGAACCTGCAATCGGTAGTGAAAGAGATGATACAAATACCTATATAGTAATATCTATACAGTAAATAAAATAACTCTACAACAATTTTCATAAAAGGGCTGAGGAATTTCAAAGACAAAGCAATTACTTTCCACTGGCAGGAAAGGTGAAGGCAAGGTACTGCTCCTTCCTTCCCTTGTATGGGGATTCCAACACCATCTCACAGGGTGGAGGAGTCCATGACTGTTGTACTGAGTGGGCTCATAATAAGCTCTCATTTCTTGTTCCCTTTCCACAGAAACCTGGAGAGGCATGTTAAGAAGGGGATGGCCGTCAGGATGTAATGCTTTAGAGAGATGACGGCCCTCAGAAAGGACTATGAGACACCCCCATTCGGTCACTAGTGACAGAGGAAGGCGGGGAAAGCACCTTACCACTTCCCTTGTGCAGTGGATCTGAAAGGGCTGATTGTCAGGGGCTGGTGAGTAAGGGGATGAGGAGGAAGTGAGAACAGCAAGTGGAAGCTCCCCCTGTAAGCATGTGGCGGTGAAGGGAGAGGAGGAGGATGGAGTGGAGTTTGAGGCAGCAGGGCTCAGGGAAGGACGTAAGGGCTGCTTATGCCAGTGAAACCAGCTGCCCTCTTCAGAGGAGTGAACTATTCCCCGGAAAACCCTTTTTCTCTTGGATTTGGCAGATGAGGTCTGAGCTCTGTGGTGTTTGCTCAGAGGTGCTGGCTGATTAGCTGCGGGAGGAGGAAGGCCATGGTGCGCCAGGGAAACTGTGGTTGTCATGGGAGCTCTGTGCAGCACGTGGCTGGGTTCTGAATTAGGCATCCTTGTAACCTATAACCTTATTTTAAAATTTTAAATTATTATTTAAAGTATTACATATGTCTCCTTTCCCCTCCATTGACCGCTCCCACCCTCAACCTGTAATCTTTCCAGAGAAGAGGGAGCCTAGAAGAGGCCTGCAAACTCTCCAGGGACGGTTTCAAGGAAAGAAAGATCACATGGTCGGTTTCTTTTTGAAGCCAGCAGTGGGGCATCCAGGGGGAGGAGCCGAGGAATTGCCCAGAGTTTTCTCAGCCCTGAAGCATCCTTTCAGAAAACGGACAGGCCGCTTCACAGCTCTCTGTTGCTGACAAGCACAGCCCAGTCTGAAATATTGATCTCTTCTCCTGGGTCCTCAGCATCTCAGACCTTTGCGGCCCCTGCCACTCCTCACCCCCCACCACCCCTGCACACCCCTGCAGGTCGAAGGGAATGGTTTTGCCTGGGTCATTCTTCAGAGATGAAGTGGCCAGATGGATTAAACATTTTTGTAAGTAAGAGAGTTGAGTGGTTAAGCCAATGTTGCCCCCCTCCCCGACCCGATCTTTAGAAGAAATTAGCCAATTAGATACAGTCATCTCCTCTCCTCTGTTAATAACAGTCTTGTGAGAGTCAGAAGCTCTGCTCAGATGGACAGAATTCAGGGGAGGCATCATAAAGGCCTGCTGTTATGTTTGTGGCATTGCCTGGGGCACTCTTGGGAAAGAAAGATTGGGACCAGGCAGAGCCATCAACATTGCATTCTCTGTAAACCATATGTATCCCCCGCTGAATAGGTTTATATGCTGTCTAACCCTAGGGTCTAGAGTTAGGAAAATATAAGACTAATATTTTGTGCAGTATTTAAAGTTTCTTTTTTTGTTTATGTACTTAATGAGTGGACTTTGTAACGTCAATCTTTTGGATGCAAGAACCAGGAGAACTCTAGTTCTCTAAAGCTAAGTGGAACTGTCTTACATAACAGAGATCCAGAAGGAGGATTGGCTTCAGAAGAGATCCGATTCTGAGGCCTAGATATCCTTTGGTTCTATTTCTCTGAGACCCTTTCATATTTGCCCTCCTCTGAGTGCTGACTTCTTCCTGAGGCTGGCTCTTCTCGGGGTAGTAAAAGTGATGGGAGTAGTTCTAGATTTTGTGCCATCACACCACAGAGAGAGAACACGATTCCTGATTGCTCCGAGAAACCCCATGGGTTTTGTTGCATCTCCTTGGCTTGAGTTGGGTTACATGTCTGTAGTTGAGGCAGTAGGATAGGCTGATTGGCTTAACTTATTGGGTTTCAAATCTGGTACCCCTTCAAAAGGTCCTGATTTCATTTGTCTGGGAGGTGGATTCCACACATTGGTATTTTTAAATGCTCCCTGGATGGTTCTAATATACAGCCAAAGTTGAGTTTGTTGGCTTAAGCTAATCAGTGTATACTGAGGGCTGAGAATGTAACTGTTCTCCAAAGGAAAGTCTAGGTGAACTTGACATCCAGATTGATGGGATAAGAGGAGTATAGATGTTGGGGAAGCAAATATCAAATATTTACTTGTGCCAGCCATATTAGTTGCAGACATATTAGCTGCCCCAGTGTCCCTATCCCTCCTTCCTCCTTGCCACCAAAACCCAGCTTTAATTTAGGGCATAAGGTGTCAGCTCTAGGGGATAGATCATGAATACTGCCAATAATCTTTTTCTGGACAGGAGAGGAGGGGAGGGGAGTGGAGGAGAGGGGAGGCAGAGCTTAATTACTCTTAGTACATAGAAAAAAGTACAAAAAAAGTTTGAAAAGGAAGGAATTAGTAGTGGAAGCTACCAGAGGAGGAGAAGGAGGGGAAGGGCAATGGGAGGGGAGGGGAGAGGGAGGAAGAAGTGTTCAAATGTGGCTACCTCTGAGACATAGACAAGAAGAGAATGGGAAAGCAAACTTTTAACTTTCGTTTCATAGCCTTCTGTTTTCTTTAAATATTTATTTCTGTGTGATCCTGTTATTTTTATTTAAAAATAAATTGATCTCTTTTGCAGTTGTTCCTAAGAGTTTAAAATAGTTATGGGATCTATTGTTAGAGTACATTTCTTTAATTGTATAAATCACCTTTTTAACAAGAAATAAGTAGTACTTTTAAACTGTCCTATTTGTCCACCACCTCACAATAATGTAGTATAGATAGGTATAAAATGTTTTAATTTTGTGTGTGAGAAAGTGATCTCAGGAACTTACATTAGAACTCAAGGTCAAAGTCAGCTCATGGGATTCAGGCCTGGAGGACAACTAGCTATGGATGGTTGCAGGAGATTGAGTTTTGTTCTGCCTTTTATGGTGTTGCCTCAACCTTCTTATCTAGCTGCCCTTATCTGATTTGGTCAACAACTAGAGAGGAGAAAAACCTCAAGAATTCAGCTATAAGCATCTTCAGAGATCCATTTTCAATCACATGTTTCTTAGTTTGTCCTGGTTCCCAGGTATCTTGTGAAATTAATTCTGCACTATCTCTTTTATTACACCTTTGACAATTTACTCATTGTTAAAATTTTGGACCACAGCATCACATTGGCCACAATGTTATTTCAGAAATTATGAGAAAAACAGAAGTTTCTTTTTGAAAATTAGACTTTTACTTTTAATGTCTAATAGATTTGAGTTTCAGATCACTGGTGAAGAACAGTTAACTGATCTTTAATTGTTATTTTCAAATTATTTGTCTAAAAACAACTGTTACAATATAAAAATTGTAGAAGGACATGACAAGGCTTGTTTTTCTCTAGTACCAGGGAATAAATGAATTAGTTTCTTAAGTTGTGGGCAGATTTCATACATCATTATTTTTCATTTGTCACTTTAGGTTCTGTTCTTTGGTGTTAAAGAGGAATTAAAATTCCCCTCTTACTATTTATTTTACAAAAACTCAATTCTTAGGTAAAATCCTACCCAAGCTCCTACTGGTATTAAGGCTCTAAATTTTGCACAAAACTTCCAGATACTTTCATATGATTACCCATGACTAGTCTGTCCAAAGAAGACAGTAATAATATGGATATGGGAAATGCATGGTTTCATACCACTAATCTGAACAAGCACCTATTATGTGCGGGTCAATCAATGCATCATGTGTGGGTCCATCCTTAGCAATTTGTAAATGTCATATTTTTGCTTCTCCATCAAACACTTTATCAGAGTCACAGATGCTGCAAGTGAATGAATTTATGCAACATTCAGTGTTGGTATTCAGGAATAGCAAACAAATCCACAAAACTGGCAGACGGACAGCAGGAAGAGAAAGATTTTTATTTTTTTAAAGTCTGAAGCCTGGATCACCCAATGATGACTGCATCTCCGAAAAATAAGAGATTTGGTCTAAGGCATCAGCCTAAAGAAGCTCAAAGAAAAATTAGCAGACCTCTAATCGCAAGTTAATGAAGCCACCTAGTGGTTTGTTACAAAATTTAAGGTTGTGTGAATATATCTCAGGATTGATTGTGTGAGGTTCTTAATCACTATGACTAAGAATCTAACTACTTTTCATTTCATCCAGCCAGGAGGAGGGTCAGTGTCACTGAGAATACGCACAGTGCTGCGCTGTGTAATATTTTTATTTATTTATACTCTTCTTTTTATTAAAAAGGACTTATTGCAACTCACATGAAAAATAGTGAGATAGCACACACTAGAAGATAAGAAAGCACAAACATGAATGAAGACATAAGCATAGTTGAAAATTTTGATGATTCAAAATACCTCTAAGTTTTTCATGAAATGACTCCACATTTTTACGTAAGTGTGGAAATCGATCATTTACAAAATTCACAATGTCCAGAAAATGAAGTAATTCCCAGGAAAAGTAAAATTGTAACTGATGCCAAGAGCAGAGAAAATTTTCTTCTGGGGATCCTCCCAAATGAGATTCTGCATCCTGCAATGTATAATGTCCTCAGTCCTCATAATAGAAAGTTGCCGAGTGTTGGAGGATTGTTTCTCTATTGTGTCCACACTATTTGGAGGAGAGTGTGCACCAAACTCCATTTTCCGGGTTTGTATGAACTCCTTTGATCCTCACAATAAGCATATGAGGTAGGTAGCCTAACTATCCCTGCATTGCACATGAGGCCCTGAGACAAGTGAGGTTATGAACTTGCCAAGAGTCAGTTGTTAATAAATATCACTTCCAAGATGCTAAATGCTGAATGGCCAGTTTAGTACAATAGGCCCATCCAATGAAAACCACAGTACTTGAGTTTCCCCCCTATGACTTAAACAGTCTCTAGGGGATTGTGCAGGTGTGCTATAACATGATGATAAAGATGAGGTCAGGGTTGCATATTTCTGAGATGATCCAATTAATTTTACTCTCTTCTAGGGTCTCAGATTTTATCCCTGATTCCAATCACCTCACTCTTGAGTACATGCAAGTGTGTGTGTGCCTTTGGTAAACAAACAAACAAACAAATAAATAATAGGACCAGGAAAGGGTACTCAAATTTCTCACTTCCTGACTTTTATAGTAAACAGCTAAAATCCAGCTAGACTTCATGCTGGCTTATCTTCAGATACAGATCTAAAATGCAGTTATAACAAAACACACTTTATTTTGCTAGTTTTCTTTTCCCAAGTGGTATCTTTAAAGTCTTAAATGGCAGTACATTGACTTCTCTTAACCAGTTGAAAGTTGATTAGCAGTGAGCAAGGCAAACCTTGAAAGGAGCCTTGTAGGAAAATAATAGCATCATTGAGAGGAGTCAAAATATCATAAAACTTGCCGAAACCGGTTTGGCTCAGTGGATAGAGCATTGGCCTGCAGATTGAAAGGTCCCAGATTCGATTCCGGTCAAGGGCATGTACCTGGGTTGCGGGCACATCTCCAGTAGGAGGCGGCTGATGGATGTTTCTCTCTCATCGATGTTTCTAACTATCTCTCTCCCTTCCTCTCTGTAAAAAATCAATAAAATATATTTTTTAAAAAATCATAAAACTTGAGTCTTAAATTGAGCCTTTTAGAATGATGTTCTTTTAAGCTATGCTTTAGGATAATTATGTGGTTTTGCTAAGAGGAAAAGGTGTATTTTATAAAATGACTGTTCCATATAGATAAAGCCCCTTAAAAACAATTTCAATAGCATTTAAGAGAAATACTTAGCTCAGTAGAGAGTCTAATGCTCCTGAAAGATTCAAATTATATTTTGGTGTCAACATGATGGCCTATGACCCATAAGACTGAAGTTTTCAGATTAATAAACTTATGATAGTTCTTCTCAGTGCTTGAAAGATTCATTCTATCATGGGAATGGAAATGAAAGCAGGTGATGCTGAGATATGATAAGGGAAGCATTGGCTAGGAATTAAGAAACTTGGGAATCCTATCTCTACTTTATCCCTATAATAAAAGATAACATACATTCTTTGTATGTCATTTTTCTCATAAACTGTGGAGTCAGACCTAGATTCAAATACCAATTCTTATACTTATTAACTGGGTGATATTGGATTTGCCAGTTAACTCCGTTGGCTCTCAGTTTCTTCATCTATAAAATGGCTTTAATAATACGTAGATTTTCTTGGTGCGCACCATGGGCATGCATTGTGCTTTAATATACCTTTTACCTTTACAACCTGAAATGGATATTCACATTTGTTATCCCACCTTTATAGGTGGGATCATTGAAGTTGAGACACTAGGTAATTTGAAGGCTTTAATTAGGATAATTCATGTAATGTGTCATATCTCCTGCTGCGGAGTAGATTCTCCAGAAATGGTAGCCACTGTTTTCCTATTAACTCTTCTCTTCTTTTATACATACTTTGAAGATGAGTGAAGAGGAGAAACACATGTTTAAACAGCTTAAGTTTGGGAATTAGATAGAGGTTTAGGCCAAAGAGTGAAAATAAAACTGAATTTTTATTCCCCTACAGGAGTGGCAAAAACTCAACTATGATATCTATACCCTGCGGCAGATTCGAAGGGAAGTGAGAAATAGATGGAAACGCATTTTAGAAGATTTAGGTGAGTCTGTATGTGATTATGAAATGGTAAGAATGAGCAGTGGTGATCATTCCTCTTCACTTTCTTCACCATGGTTTTTGTACAAGGAGTGTCAGTAATTGACTACTGAAGGCTACTTTGCACGAATTTTTTTCCCAATCCTGTCCTCCTGTCTCCTCCAGCATAAACATCTGCCACTTTTATTATCAATGGCCCATGTCTTGAGGACATGTTTTGCCATGTGTTACTCCATCTGTCCTCAGTATCAAGTTGCACAGAGCAGTGGAATCATATGGGTACTACTATCAAATTATTTTTGGAGTTGTGCATTGATTGAATTAGATGGGAGTGATTGGCCAATTAGTAATAGCTTTATGAGGTGAGGCAGATGGGAGAGATATTGTTTGTAAGCAACTTTTTTTTTAAGAGTACAACAAAATTCAGTATTAACTTTCAAAGCACTAAAAGGCAGAAAAACTTCAAAGTTGAGGAAAATCCCTGTGGCATTTGAGGAGACATTGAGTATTGGTTTTTCTGAATTCTGCTAGGGTTGCAATACAATAACCATGGCTTTCACATTATAAAATAAGCTAATGTTAATGGTTAAAAATGAATTTATCACCTTTGAAGTCCTCAGTCCTTCTGCTTTGAAAGAGAACATGACACCTTGGCATCATAACTTTTTAAAAGTTGGGTACCAAGTTGCTAGCCTCTATTGCTTTACTTGGGATGGACTTCTGCCCCCTTTACTCACTCAATATTGGTGGGACTTACTAGTCTCCTTTTTTAAAATGTCATTTACTCCAGGCAGGTTTAAATTTATGAGTCTTTTATACCTTGGGTAAGTAATTTTAAGCAGCCAACCATATTGCTGCGGGGAAGGGAATGTGGGCTTGGAGGAGGACGGACCTGGAAGTGACCACTTTTTGGCTTCCAAGCCGCAAAGGCAGGTTGGAATTCTGGGGCTTGGGGAGGAGAGGAAAAGTAGGGGGTGGGAGGAGCGTTTCAAACCAAAACAAGGGAAACAAGCAGTCAGCGGATGAGCATGTGAGGCTTAACTCTGTGGAAAAAGTTAACAAGAGAAAATTAAACGAGAAGAAATATCAAAAAAAATTTTTTAAAAATATATTTTTATTGATTTCAGAGAGGAAGGGATGGGGGGAGAGAGAGAGAAACATCAATGATGAGAGAGAATCATTGATTGGCTGCCTCCTGCACTGGGGATTGAGCCCACAACCTAGGCATGTGCCCTTAACCAGAAATTTCAACGAAACACACCGCCAGCCAGTCACCCTAAGCTGGAAAGCAGCCCACGGAGCGGTGCCTTTGGCTTCAGTTTTCCGATGCTTGTTCAGATCCACGTTGGAGTCCCTTCACCTCCTGCAGGGCCTGTGCTGCAGGACAGTCCCTTCCTGTGACTGCTTTACTTGATAGGTACTTTTTGTTTTCTTTACCTTAGGTTTTCAAAAGGAAACAGACTCTTTGTTGTCAGTGACGAAACTTAGCACCATCAGTGACTCTAAAAACACAAGGAAAGCTCGAGAGATCTTGTTGAAACTGGCTGAAGAGACAGCTATTTGCCCTACAGGTTGGGAGCTCTCCGAGAGATACCTCTTCGTTGTGGTGAGTGGATGCATTTTCCATCTGCCTTGATTTTGCTTTAAATTTTTTGCTTTTCTGTGAATCTATATACTCCTCATTCCAACCCCACCGGCAACCCCACAATGTGAGGTAGCAGATGGTGCTGGCATCTGTGGCCAGTAGCACGAGTCACCCAGGGGGCTGTAGGATTCAGATTTCTGGATTGCACTCAGACCTATTGAGGCTTGGGTTGTGGCTCAAGAATCTGTATTTTTCAGCCAATTCTACTGTATAGTCAGCTTGGTAGATCAGAGATATGAAAAATGTTGTTTATATAACCCATGATTGACAAGGAATTTGAAAGACTGTTTCTTGGATAATGTAAGTAAAGGGTTAAGGCGTGTCTCTAAATTTGTTGAGAAAAATTTAATAAATTTTTCCTTGTTATGTCTGGGATGGATTTTGTTGTTTTTAGACTGGTTTTCCCATCGACAGGGCTTGGGTTCCCATCTTGACAACATTTTTGTATTTAATTTCTTGGCAGGACCGTCTCATTGCTCTTGATGCTGCAGAAGAGTTCTTTAAAATTGCCCGTCAAACTTACCCCAAGAAGCCTGGCGTGCCCTGCTTGGCAGATGGCCAGAAAGAACTGCACTACCTTCCATTTCCAAGTCCCTAGAGGAGAGGCTGGGAGGCAGAGTTGGAATTTTTCCACTGGAACTCAGCAGCCAACCAAAGCTGGACAAATGAATGTAGACACAAGTGAGCAAGTAGAGAGTCAACTGAGTGAAAAATGATTCTGATTCCTACAAAAGTCTAAGGATTTGGATATATGGTTTTCATGAGGACTGTATCCTGTGAGATGTTCAGGTTGCACTGAAACACCTTGGTGGTCTTGCATCGAAGAGGTGGTCAGTGGGACATTTCATCATGAGCGTTTTGATTTAAAGAACCCATTGCCCTCATTCTGGTATTGGTTATACAATAAGCCTTAGTCAAGAATCCTATTGGGAGAATGGGATATTCTAGTTAATAAAACATTAAGATTAATGGAGAGAGTTCTCATTGAGCCCAATATGGATTACTGGTTTTTAAACAATTGTTATATGTATATATATAGGCTAACACCAAAATAATACCAGGCACAATGTGACCTTTCTTTAATTTGGAAGAACCTTGGAGGTTGTCAGAGACATCATTTTAAGTATCAGTTATAATTATTTAGAAATACAGATGTACTAGATAATAGAAATGACTGAGTGTGGTGCAGCCTTGAGTTTCAAGTAGAATGACCCAAAGCAGAGCATCCTGCAGCTATATATTTAAAGCTCTGTCTTCAGTTGTGGTACAAGCATCTTAAATTCTCAACATTATTGGTATCTGGTTACCTCCTTTTTGCACATTGTCCACTTCTGATCCAAAAGCCCTTGATATTTAACCCAGGATAGCATCTATAAACAGAAACATTTGGCCCCTGCTTCTTTCTCTTCTCTTTAACCTGTTTCCGGCATATTGGCTGAGAGTTGCACCTGCCCAGGGACCTCTCGTGCCATCTTGCATCTTTGCAGGTGCTGTTGCACTGGAGGAGGTCATTCTGAAGATGATTTTTTAAGTGGAGCGATGCTGGCAGTACAGCTGGCTTCTATCCACGGACTGAGAAAGCCAGCTCTATAAGTTACTTGCCTCTTAAGTAAGGAGCTTGCCAAGAAATCAGGGTTCATTTTATTGAAAAGACTTTCAGAACTTGTAGGATTTATGAATAGATTGCTGAGCACAATGACAATATTATTTTACAGATTTTGCTCTTCCAACTTTAGGTTAAAAGGTAACTTGTTTTTAGTCTATTCCAGGGAATTTTGACTTGAAAATATCCATATTTTGACTAGTTTCTGTGGTAGTGAACATAATGTTTCAGTTATTTGTGAGAGGAGACCCATGTTCTCCATTTATTAATGCATTGCAGACCAATTTAACTGTCATGTTTCAGGAAAAATTTTCCTAGTTTCATAAGTAAGCTAAAAGTCTTATTTTTTTATTATTATTTAATGCCTAATTCCTCTCATAGTGTTTAAAATTAGCCTGCGGATATTTTCCCTCACTTCCATGAGTTCTTGCAAGGTTAACATACAAGCAGTGAAATAATCAAACAAAATAAAAACAAAACATAAATCTAAAAAATAGAAAGTAGTGTTGTTTTCATCTCTGTCCTTGGAATTTGTATTTTGTCTTTCTGCCTTTTTGATGTCAAAATAGTTGAGATTGTTTGCATCTATGGAGAATAAATTGTACCCATAGTCTTTATTTTTGGTAATGTTTGAGTAAGGATAAGATTGTCTCTATGATTATAAAGACATATGGAATTATCCAGGAAATTTTCTTTGCAGGGAATTAAAAGGTTTCTGTACTTACTTTGTGGCTGGATGTGTGTTATATTTCTGAGAAATAAGAAGGAGAGAGAAAGAGAGAGATTTGTTGTTCCACTTATATATGCATTCATTAATTGATTCCATAAGGTTCTCTGACCAGGGATTAAACCCACTACTCGGCCAGGGCTCTATATTTTGTTTTAACACACTACAGAGGACACTTGGCATCTCAATTTTTCAATTTTCAAGTCCCTTAACATGGGTTTTGAAGACTGGGTTTTAGAGAACTGAGTCAGGGAAACAGGTCTTAGTTTGATCATCTTTTGATCATTTTAACTAAATGGAGTTTATCTGATTTTGCTACTCGTCTATATTCTAAGTATTTAGTGAGATTAAATTTAGGAAGACCAGTGTTATGAAAACAAAAATTAAATTATTACACATAATAGCTTGATAAAACATAGACTTATAGATCATTACTTTTTCAAAAACCAACAGCTGTAGTTTTTAGTAGCAATTTACTTTAAATTTTTTTCAGCATTAGTAATATGAAGTGGATAACTAAACTTTGTCATACATCCTAAAGGCTTGCAGGATTTGAAGTATCCTAATCAGCAATCCACTTTACAAAGATGGTTGTTTAATCATTTTAATCATCTTTATCAAAATTTACACCAGAAGGTTCATTAAACTGCACAAAGGATGTTAGGAATAATTTTCCATGTATGAAATGAGTAGTAGTCAAGATAAGTGGTTGGACTGTTTGCCCTCCATCATCTTTGCAGGAGGAAGATGTTAAGAACCTATTGAACCCAGCAATGCTCAAGGCCTCGAGTGCCTTCTGTCCTTGGCCTGCTTCAGAGACCTCACATTATATTGTCCGATTTTATCAGAATCTAGTTGTGTCTGCCTAAGAATGAAACTGTCACTCAAGTTTTCTTCAAAATTTTATCTCAATATTGTAGGTCCTGAGAAAAGAAAGGAGGACTTCTCTGGGATTACAGGAAGCAAATGTGTCATTCCTGGCTAATAAGTGTACGCATAGAAGATTTTGGGCTAAGACTCACTTTCATTGTAATATAGCACCTGATTGCAAGATTATGGGGGAGGCAATACGGGGCCTTCACCTTTCTTTTCTAATGGCTGAAAATCACTGATATTTACTAAAAGACTGGGCATTTGCTGAAAGGTCATATATTTTGTATTTTTAAAATATAAAGACCATGCAGGAAATTTTAAAATAGTAAAAAAAAAAAAAAAAAAAAAAGAAGACCCTAGCTGGTTTGGCTCAGTGGATAGAGCGTTGGCCTGCAGACTGAAGGGCCGCAGGTTCCATTCTGGTCAAGGGCACATTCCTGGGTTGCAGAGGTGTGCAGGAGGCAGCCAATCAATGATTCTCTCTCATAATTGATGTTTCTATCTCTCTCTCCCTCTCCCTTCCTCATTGAAATTAATAAAAAATGTATTTTAAAAAATTGTAAAAAAGAAAACTAGTCATAATACAAGAACTCTAATACAATTAATTACTCATAACATTTTGGAACATTACATCCTTTTTCATGTGTCTATTTGAAATTATATGTACAATTTTATATTTTGATTATTAAATTTAGATCAGGGGTCATGAACTCAAATATCTCCAAGGGTCACTGAGTAGAGACTGAGGATCAAAGAGGGTTATGTGTTCCTTACCCTAAGGGAGCAAGTACCACTCAGCTTTGAAGAATTGCTGTCATGCAGAAGATCTCAGTTTTGCCAATTATTCTAATCCTCCTATCTAATAAAAGACAAAAAGGGTAATTGACCATACCTCTGCTACACTTCCCATTGGCTAATCAGCAAGATATGCAAATTAACTGCCAACAAAGATGGCGGCCGGCAGCCACACAGCTGAAACAAGCAGGAGGCTTGTTTGCTCCAGTGATGGAGGAAGACAAGGTTCCCCACCTGCCGCGGCCCGGTTCTCAGTTCCGGATGCAACAAAGTTTCAATTATAGAAGCTAAACAAAACCCAGATACCTGCTTTCAGCCAGCCATGGCCTCAGAGCTGGAGAGCTCCAGGGACGGCAACAAAGTTTCAATTATAGAAGGAAAATAAATCCCAGAATTTAAAAAAAAAAAGAAAAAAAGGAGAGGCTGGGGGCTTC
>NW_006286788.1:82728-84086 GCF_000327345.1 Myotis davidii
AGGAGTTCCAGACTGCGATAGGGCACAGGCCGGGCTGAGGGACCCCCACCCCAAGTGCACAAATTTTTGTGCACCGGGCCTCTAGTTTTTTTATGAGCCAAACAAACATGATTTTTACATAAATATAAATTTTATTACTTTTTAATCCTCATCTGAGGATATGTTTTTATTGATTTGAGAGAAAGAGAAAGGGAGAGGAAGAAACATCCATGTGAGAACAAAACATTGATCAGTTGCCTCCTGCAAGCCCCCTACCAGGAATCAAACCTGAAACCTGGGGATGTGCTCTGACCAGGAATCAAACCTGAGACCTTTTGGTGTACAGGGCAACATTCCAACCAACTGAGTCACAATGGCCAAGGCAGTTTTATTTATTTTAAAATGTTGGTTACAAAATTTAAAAATATTGTCTAAGCCAAAGATATATACATGAACTGATATTTTACCATTTTCCAAAGGATTAAACTCGTAAGTCAAGGCCCTACTGTACCACAGTTTGCTTACTTATTCATTGATGGGCACTTGGTTTCTTCCATATTTTAGCTATCATGAATAATGCTGCAATGAACATGAGTTAACTAATATCTCTTTGAGACCCCGCTTTCAATTCTTTGGGGACTATACTCACAATGTAGAATTGTTTTTTTTGTATTAAAATTTTTTTATTTATTTTTTTATTTTTTTTTATTACAAAGGGTGTTACATATGTGTCCGTTTTTTCCCCCCTCCCAAGACAGTCCCCTAGCCTCCCCTATCCCCCAGTGTCTTATGTCCATTGGTTATGCTTATATGCATTTCATTTTTTTTGGACGTTTAGAAATGGTCAATTTTTCTCTGCAATGAACATCTCCATGCATATTGCTTTGTTCTTAATGGAATAATAGAATCAAAGGGCATGTATATTTAAATCATTCTTTATGTACATCATCAGATATTTTCCAAAAGATTTGTACCAGTTTATGATCTCTCTAGCAGCGATTTATGAAAGGACTAGAGGCCCAGTGCATGAATTCGTGCACATTGAAAGGAAATTAATTAGAATAAATACTTTAATATCGCTATTCGCCTTTTCTCTATAATAGAAGTGTCAACCAAATTCATGATCAACAATAACAAATGGAAACACGTGTGCTATTGGTGCTAGTGAGAACTTTATATATATAAACCTGCTTAATTAGACCTGCTTTCTAATTTAGCTAAACTTTTTCCAGCCCAGTGAAGAACCCCAACTTCTCTTTCAGGTAATTATCAGCAACACAGCAGTAAATATTAACACGAAGCAGATTATTATTGTAGATCATGCAGGGAGAACAAAGGGTGAAATATTTAACTGTAGCAGTGTTTGACTACTTTCTGCG
>NW_006286788.1:92978-110905 GCF_000327345.1 Myotis davidii
CGTGAAGCAAACCCGGGACCCTTTGGTTCACAGGCTGATCCTCTATCCATTGAGCCAAACTGGCTAGGGCTCCCATGGGCAAGTTAATTTTTATCACTCAAAGATGAACCTAAGTTTTAAAAAAATAAACAGATGACTTTGTGCATAAACCATCAGATTTTAGTGCTTAAATATAAGCAGGAAGATGATGATGACAATGTCACTGATAGTGTGGGATTTTACTGAGATCCATGATACTGATTTTCTTAGCCTCTTAGGTGTAAGAAAAGAGACTTCCATTGAGTTCAGATGATTCTGCTTACTGTTCTATAGAGAGAGCTCTGGATTCAACAGTATGTTCTGAAAAGTCATAAATTTTATTACTTTTTAATCCTCATCTGAGGATATGTTTTTATTGATTTGAGAGAAAGAGAAAGGGAGAGGAAGAAACATCCATGTGAGAACAAAACATTGATCAGTTGCCTCCTGCAAGCCCCCTACCAGGAATCAAACCTGAAACCTGGGGATGTGCTCTGACCAGGAATCAAACCTGAGACCTTTTGGTGTACAGGGCAACATTCCAACCAACTGAGTCACAATGGCCAAGGCAGTTTTATTTATTTTAAAATGTTGGTTACAAAATTTAAAAATATTGTCTAAGCCAAAGATATATACATGAACTGACATTTTACCATATTCCACAGGTTATAAACATTTTGTGTTAGTAAGTTGCCTGTAGAGCAGCAGTCGCCAACCTTTTGGACCTCACGGACCACCAGTGGTCCGCAGACCACCGGTTGGTGACCGCTGCTCTAGAGCATCTACTTTAGAAAATTGCATGATATAACATTGAGTAGATGTAACACATCTTATAATCTTTCATTTATTTTTGTTTGTTTTTTTTGTATTAAAATTTTTTTATTTTTTTTTTTATTTTTTTTTATTACAAAGGGTGTTACATATGTGTCCGTTTTTTCCCCCCTCCCAAGACAGTCCCCTAGCCTCCCCTATCCCCCAGTGTCTTATGTCCATTGGTTATGCTTATATGCATTTCATTTTTTTTGGACGTTTAGAAATGGTCAATTTTTCTCTGCAATGAACATCTCCATGCATATTGCTTTGTTCTTAATGGAATAATAGAATCAAAGGGCATGTATATTTAAATCATTCTTTATGTACATCATCAGATATTTTCCAAAAGATTTGTACCAGTTTATGATCTCTCTAGCAGCGATTTATGAAAGGACTAGAGGCCCAGTGCATGAATTCGTGCACATTGAAAGGAAATTAATTAGAATAAATACTTTAATACTGCTATTTGCCCTTTCTCTATAATAGCAGTGTCAACCAAATTCAGATTGACAATGGTGATTTGAAACAAATGGAAACACGTGTGCTATTGGTGCTAGTGAGAACTTTATATATATAAACCTGCTTAATTAGACCTGCTTTCTAATTTAGCTAAACTTTTTCCAGCCCAGTGAAGAACCCCAACTTCTCTTTCAGGTAATTATCAGCAACACAGCAGTAAATATTAACACGAAGCAGATTATTATTGTAGATCATGCAGGGAGAACAAAGGGTGAAATATTTAACTGTAGCAGTGTTTGACTACTTTCTGCGCAGTGATAAGACCTGAAGTCATTTTTAAGTTCCACCATTTCTTACTTCTTTCAGTCAGGTTAAGTTTCTAAACTTTCTAAATCTCCATTTTCTGGCTAATGAAAAGAAAATAGAATTCCACCGAGTCTCCTATCTACTTACACCAGGATTTCTCTGAAGATCAAATGAGATGAGGCACACTTCACAGATATTTGGTTAAACTATAAACTGTTTGCACCTGGCTATAAAGCAAGTTGGGTTCCTGGGCTGAAGAAACTCCAAGGAGGCTAGTTACTAAGGAGGGGAAGCCGGGCGTTGCTATGTGATGTCATCACCTGGCACCCACAGCCACCATTACAGGCAGGAAATGAAGAGAGGAGAGGTGAGAGAAAGGTAGGGTTCAGGAAGTCTGAGACTGGGTCTCCAGTTCTTCTACCTAGCTGTGCTTTAAATAGAGCAGCCGTATCTAATCTATTTTTTATCTAAATTAATCTTTTTTAAACATTGTCTTTCCAAATAATATTTAATTTTTTCCTCTAAAGAATTTCATTGCTAATAAAAAAAATTTTTGAACATTACTGGCATCCTATATAATAAAAGCCTAGGTGGCATCACACGCAATGTCATCACAAGATGGCCACTACAAGCTGGCTGCTACAAGATGGCCACCACAAGATGGCTGTCACAAGATAGCTGCCACAAGATGGCTGTCACAAGATAGCTGCCACAAGATGGCTGGCAGGGAAGGGCAGTTGTAGGTGATCAGGGTGGCAGGGGAGTGGTTAGGGGGTGATCAGGCTGGCAGACAGAAGGAGTTAGGGGCAATCAGGCAGGCAAGCGGTTAGGATCCAGCCATCCCAGATTGCTGGCAGTTGGACATTCCCCAAGGAGTCCCAGATTGGAGAGGGTGCAGGCCAGGCTGAGGGTCACCCTCCCCCCATGCATGAATTTTGTGCACCAGGCCTCTAGTATACAGATTAAAAAACAGCTCCTTAATTATAGAACGCAATAGGTTAAGTTTCCCCCAGAATTTACTATTTATTGAGGATGTCAGCAAAAAGTTAATGCAAAAGCAGGATTATTTTTTTAAGTTAACAAGACCTAGTCACTTAACTCCAAGAGAAGGCTCTTAGACAATCACCCAGGGCTTGTGTCCCCCAGGGTTTATCATCCTGTCTCAACCTTGGGATAGAGAGGAGGCTGAGGCAGATAGAATGGAACCAACTCCTGAACTTGAACTGTGCTCCAAGGCTGGGAGATGTTGGATCTTTCTGCAAGTAAGACAACCTGCATCCTTTATCTGTGGAGGCAGCACCATAAATGCTCAGGTGAGTGCATCTCAATGATTCTAATTGGTTGGTTACATGTAACAAATTGGCATTTTCTATTACACCAGGATCCTATCTCCATCCAGGGACTTTGCTTGAAGGATAGGGTTGAACACTAGATGTCACTGTTGACTCACTCTGTTGTCTTTAGGATCAAATTTTCCCTGGTCTAGTGAGGAGAGCAATTAAAAAAAAAAAAAAAAAAAACACCAACAAAAAAGCCTAAATATATACACAGTGGCCTATTAATTTTTCTCCTTTTCAGTGGTTGTGTTTTTTAAAATAAATTTCAGATTGTCTTTTTCTAGCGAACATTTGGCAGTTGGCAGAGAATGGAACAATGAAGAAGCATGAATGTTTCTTAAAGGAGAGAGGTCAACTAACTTACGTTTGTAAATAAGACCATTTTTGTATTTCTGAGTTTCTGCCTGAGGAAAGACTCAAGTTACCCTCAAGTCTATTGGTTTCCCTAGTTCTGTGGCATACCAGGTTATTTTCATCTTTGGCATTTATTTGAATATTGTAACAAATATACGCCTAATGGTTGCCTTTGTTTTTCAATAGGCCAGGTTGTTGGTGGTGTCAGTAGATTTTTTTCCTTTTTACAGACTTTATTTTTTAGAGCATTTATCATATTGCATTGAAATACACGCTGTTACTCTCAGACAAGACCTCCTATAGGGTAACACCAAATCTTGGTTATCTTTGTGCCCCTGTGACCCAGTCTTTTCATAGTGCCCGGCCTACAGTAGTGTTTTCCAGCCTTGACTTTAAGTCAGAACTAGAGGCCTGATGCACGAAATTTGTGCAAGAGTAGGCCTTCCTTCCCCCAGCTGCCAGCACTGACTTCCCTCTGGCACCCGGAACCCAGGCTTCCCTCGCAGCCCTGGTTTTGCCTGGAAGGTTGTCCGGTCTAATTAGCATATTATGCTTTTATTATTATAGATACATTTGGAGTTACAAAGTAGATCTCTAAACCTCCCTGCAGGCCTCCTGAGTCAGAATCTTGAGACAGCAAAGTTCCGCAGGGTTCAGCATGCTGGAGGGATGAAAAAGAGGGACTTAGCAACCTTAGATCTGAATCCTAGGACATCTATCCAACTACTCCATTCCCCCCATACTTATTTCTTGCCCCACATTTAATTGAAGTATAGGCATCCTTTCTTATTGATGTCTCCAAATGGTTGATTCTTTAATACTCTGTATTATTTTTTTTCTGAAATAGTAAGAGTTTTGGAAGAATATACATACATTACAGTACTAGCCTTTTTGAGTTGTTACTTGGGAAAAAGTGACTCAGTGACTCTGATATATTCAATTTTAGAAAACCACTCAATTTTTGGATGGAGAACCACACCCAGAAGAAAAATGCCTCTTTAATTCATATTTTCTGCATACAAAGCAGAACAAATGTATAAGTATCTCTTTAAAAATTATGTGTGAGGGAAGTCTCAAAATGTTGAATTCAAAGTAGGATAATATGTGGGTAAATTAATTATACCACACCCACTATTATGAATTTTAAGCTTATGAAATGTTACTGATAATCTCTTTGTTTTATATGCTATTGTTTTAGTTCAATAAATATAAAAATCATTATGTTGGCAGTGAAACATCATCAGAATGTTACTGGTGATTGGACCTCTGTTCAGTAAACTTGGTACTTGAGTTCTGGCTAAGGAAGAGTTCAGATCCTTCCTTTTTGAAATATATATATATATATGTATATGTATTTATTTATTTATTTAAAGAAAGAATTTAGATCCAAGACTCAAACTGTATCAGAAAGTTTATTTAGAGAGTCACAGAGGTTGAAGAAGTGAGCCAGCTGAGCTGTGTGGGCTCAGGAAACAAGTTTCAGAGATAAAAGAAGAGCCCTTAGGCCAGCGGTTCTCAACCTGTGGGTCGAGACCCCTTTAGCGGTCAAACAACCCTTTCACAGGGGTCACCTAAGATCATCCTGCATATCAGATATTTACATTATGATTCACAACAGTAGCAACATTACACATATGAAGTAGCAATGAAAATAATTTTATGGTTGGGTCACAATATGAGGAACTGTATTTAAAGGGCCAGAAGGTTGAGAACCACTGCCTTAGGGTATAGAACAGTGGTTCTCAACCTTGGCTGCACATTAGAATCACCTGGGAATCTGTTTAAAACCCTGATTTCTGGGCCTCATCCTCCAGAAATTCTGTTTCTCTGTTACTAATGTTGTGGCCCCACCCCATAAAAAAGAAACAGAATTTCCAGAGGATGAGGCCCAGAAACCAGGATTTTAAAAAAGATTCCCAGGTGATTCTAATGTACAGCCAAGGTTGAGAACCACTGATTTAGAAGAAAGAGGAAGACAACGAAAATGTGCCCAAGGGAAAGATATGGGGAAAGGTGCAGGCATTCTTCACAGAGAGCCACACTGGGTAATGGTCTGGAGGTTGTTTATGTGGAGTTCTCAGGGAGGATCCCAATCGAGTATTCATCATCTTTTCAGGTGTGTCCCTTCAGGGTGATTGTCTCCACTGGTTAGTCAGCACCAGGAGGGGATCATTAGTCATCACAGCTGATCCATGGCTTAGTTTTTCTGGGCCTGGAGCTGAAACACAACGGAGGCCTAGATGTTATCCCTAGAGGTTAATGCTTAAGGGAATGGTTGTGCAAGGACCCGAATGGGAGTCACATGAGGCCACTCTTCAGCCGCTTGTTCCTTCTTCAAAGGGGTCTACTGCATGACTAACAGCATGTCAGGGGAAGAAAGGTCAGGGGAGGGCCTGAGGCGCATGACCAGCGATATGAAAGGTAAGGGGATCTAAACCTATGACCAGTGATGTGCTAAGGAGGAAAGGTTACCCTGGGGACGAGGTCTTTGTTTTTCCAGTTTTGCTCATTGCTAGGCACCTGGAGATTTCTGCCCTGGTGACCTTCTGACCTTTGTCATTGTCTAGAGGAGACTCCAGTTCATTGTAAACCAACCAACCTAAATCCTCAAATTGCTATTTCAGGACTCTTTTTTTCCTGTACGCATGCTACTAAATATTTTGCAAGGAAATATTTGCAGTTAGCCAGTTGGTGGGCATTCCATGTAGGAGTTGTCTCACACTGTTGTTCGTCTCATATTCCCTGGAGGAAGGTGTGCAACGCGACCTGTATCATGAGAGGCAGGGTATGTGGGGGGAGAATTCGAAGTCAATAAGGCAAGCATGGGTTGGAATTCCAGCAAATTGTTTAACCTTTCTGACCTCCTCTGTAGGTTGGCACTATCCAGGAATATTTATCTCATTGAGTTGTTGTGAGAAGTAAATAAGATCATGCTGAGCACTTGCTGCTACATAATACTTTCCCAATAGCTGCTTTTGTTATTATTATTAGCACACCTTCTCCGTGGGCTACTGGGAACATGGCATGAATGTTCTCTCTTGTCAGTCTGGCCATTACCAACTCTGCTTAATATCACTTTCTCCAAGAATAATCCATGGGAAAAAATACATACCTCATAGGTTATTATAGAGATGAAATGAGGTAAGAAGGTTAAAGGACTTGGCATAAAACATATCAATAAATGGCAGCGGTGACTGTTTCTTTGGTAGGCATATATCTTTTGAGCACTTCCTGTGAACTATTCTTCTAGTCCTGGGAATACAGCAGTGAATGGAATCCAGCCCCTGACCTTGTGAAATCTGCATGGTTACCATCATCATTGTTATTGCAAATTTGGTCTGGGTTGCTATGCAGGGGAAATAGGCAGGCCTTGGGTGATGCCTCAGAAGGTACTCTGGTCATATTTCTACTTTACCTGGAAGAGCAAGCTCACAGCCTTTGATCTTTTATCCTTCCTAGGAACAGACAGCAGAAACCTCTATCTTTAGAATTCAGGCTGTTCCAATGAGAGCCTATGGACTCTCTCCCTCAGCCTTTCCCATGGACCCTGTACAGGCCCCCGAAGTGTCTCACTGCACAGTCAAGGCTGCCTGTTCGCAGCCCGTGGCATTGAATTCTGCTCTCTGTGTATGGTTTTAAGTTAAACTGCCTGCAAACTTGGAAATTATTATTGATGGCCTCAACTGTTTACTAATGTGGCAGTGCCCGTGATTTGTGCTTTAACATTTTTTTGCAACCCCATTTACTCTGTAAGTGCTGTGCTGAAGTGCTCAGAGGGACTTCCAAGTGGCAGATGCTAATAAACAGGTGTGCTGGATGGTTTCTCAGAAGATGGCAGTAGAGGCACGTGTGCTAACTCTCGGTCAAAGGAACCTGGACCCTTTAGGCAGGGTTTCTCAGACTGGTCTGGTATTCAAAAACTGAATTTGTTGGTGCTCTTGTTTTTTTTCTTCTTCTTCTTCTTTTCATGTGAGCATTGCAGATTATCCCCCAATCAGGACATTTTGAGAACTCCATTTGGAAAATTGAACAAGATTATTTGTGGATAGGGTCTGCCTTCCCTTCACAACTGCTCAGTAAATGGTTGCTGATGAACCTCTGGTAGTCGATTGAAAGTGATTAACAAGAAGCGAAGTGTCTGTTCTTCCCTCGCTGAGTTTTTGAGCAGATTCGTAGATTCGTTAACAATGGAAAACATGACATAAGAATAAACTTCCAAGACGGGGATAGATGTGAAAGTTGATTTTATTTAATTACAGGTATTCCGATGCATGTCTTGGATTGTTTTGTAATCTCTCCAAGGGTTATTGGAGCAGAGCCCTACTGCCCTGCAGAGAGAAAACACCCTCTACAGTTCCTCTAGTTTTTCCCATGTCCTTGAGAAAATGTCTTTCATGCCACACAATTCACTGCCTGGCCCTTGGTGCCTTGTGTGAATTTTCTAAACAGTTTGATGGGGAACAGGGGAATCTGCAGGCACTTTGAAGTCCATGACATGGGTAGATCGACCAGCTTCAGCTCTGCCATAACCCAAAAAGGGGTTTTAAAAACATAACAAGCCCTAGCTGGTTTGACTGAGTGGTTAGAGCATCAGCCTGTGGACTAATGGGTCCCTAGTTTGATTCTAGTCAAGGGCACGTACCTCAGTTGCAGGCTCGATCTTCCACCCTGGTAGAGCCCATCCAGCCAGCAAGCAATTGAAACACCGATGTTTCTCTCTCTTTGTCTCTCCTCCTCCCTTCCAGTCTCTCAAAAAAAAAAAAAAATCAATGGAAAAATATCCTCGGGTGAGGATTAAAAAACACAAAACAACAGAACAAGAACATGCTATGATGAAGTGGAATGTGGGAGCTGAGAAGGGAATGTGGTGGAGACATATGGTTCTACTCTAGTAAATGGCTGAGTCTCTTTCAAGCACGTGCATTTGCACATTGTCCTAAGACAGGCTGGTGAACCAGGACAAGCAGAATAGGGAAACTGAGACAGACAGTTAAATGGCCAAGCAGTTACAGACATCTAGTAAGTCACAAAATCCTATCTCCTGTAGCCGAGAACACATAAGAGTAAATAGTCTACACACTCTCCCCCAATCTGAGGGTAAATAGCTTAAATCATCCTACCTAGGGAGACAGCAGAAATCCAATTAGTGTTATTTGCTAACCACACCTAAGGACAGATGTAATAGTTAAAGGACTAAATCTCATTTTGGCACATCAGCATAAAACTGATGAATATTCTCTTGAGATCCTCCCCTAAGACATCCCTTAAGTGCTGAGCCTTTAAAACCCCTCAAAGTAAAGGTCACAGAGAGCATTCTACCACCCAGGAGCACACCAGCGCTTCCCCCTTTCCACTCTTGCTCCACAGGCATGAACCTCCTAAACTCTAAGGTAGTGGTTCTCAACCTTCTGGCCCTTTAAATACAGTTTCTCACGTTGTGACCCAACCATAAAATTATTTTCGTTGCTACTTCATAACTGTAATGTTGCTACTGTTATGAATCATAATGTAAATATCTGATATACAGGATGGTCTTTGGCAACCCCTGTGAAAGGGTCGTTTGATCGCCAAAGGGGTGGTGACCCACAGGTTGAGAACCGCTGCTCTAAGGGACTCAACTCCTCCATGGAAGGCTTTGCTTCTAGCTTCATTGAAGCACCAGCTGCACATTTTCCAGGACTGGTTTAAGGGACGTAGGACTTTGAAAACTAAGTGACGTCCATAGGTCCATGGTTGGCAAACCGCAGCCTGCGAGCCACATGCGGCTCTTTGCCCCCTTGAGTGTGGCTCTTCCACAAAATACCACGTGTGGGCGCGCATGTACAGTGCGATTGAAATTTCGTGGCCCATGCACAGAAGTCGGTATTTTTTGGAAAAGCCAGTATTTTGTGGAAGAGCCACACTCAAGGGGCCAAAGAGCTGCATGTGGCTCGTGAGCTGCAGTTTGCCGAGCTGCAGTTTGCCAACCACTGCCATAGGTAATGCATGTATGCATATAAGATTTTTGTTTAATCTCTTCCCACTCCCACCCCCAACCCCCTTCAGTCTGTTCCATTTCCATGCCTCTGATTCTGGTTTTGAACTCTACACCCAGTAGTTTGCTTTCTTCCATTTCTTTCATTTGTGACACATTTCTTTGTCTCCACATTCTGGCTGCTTCCCTGTGTTTGTTTCTATGTTTTGGGTAGACCTGCTATGTCTCCTTGAGTTGGTAGAGTGGCTTCGTGTAGTAGGTGTTCTAGAGGGCCCAGTGGCTCAGCCTCCCCAGTCACCTGTGCTGGGAGCTCTAGGTGCACCCTTTTGTGGGCTGTGAGCATAATCTCGTTGCAGTTGAGACTTGATTGCTGTTGGTGTCACTGCAAGGAATTGACTTCCAGGCCAATTGGCTGTGAGGACCAGCTGTGGCTACAGTGGAAGAGCTGCTGTACAGGACTTGCTTCATTGGGGCTTTGCTGCTCACTGAGTCTGCCCGTTGAGTGTGTCACTTATGGATGTATAGAGTTGTAATCTGGTATGGTCTGGCACTGACCACTGGGTACACTGGCTCTTGGGTCTCCAGGGAGGTGCAAAGTCAGCCACTGACTGAGGCCACCCAGCAGGAGCTAGAGAGATTTTCAGATTCCACCTCTTTGCATGGGATTTGGAAGTTCCCAGATGAGGCCCAGCTATGAAGCAAGGCAGGCTGGTGCTGGTGCCAGGTCTTGGGCCTTTTATTGATAGGTTTGGGGACCCCTGACCTGAGAGATTTTATCCTGAGCAAGGACAGGCCATTCATATGCAAAAGCCACTTCAGGCAGCTTGGATGGGGTAGTAAATGGGATGAGGCAGAGTCTTAGGAAATCACCAGGGTGGAGCAAACAGAAATGGCAGCCAGTCAGCCCTGCCACCTGGGAGCTCCCAGCATAGGAACAATGATCCCTGTGAGCACCTCTGTCTGGGAGAAAGCTGCCTCCGAGTTCCTGCCCTGATGCCAGACAATCCAGTTCCTCCTCATATGTGTATGTGTTCCCCAAAGCCTTGCCCTGGTGCTGGAGCTCAGAGGAAACCGGACCTTGTAAGTTCAGTTCATGGTGCCGGCCTTTGAAGAGGAACACCTGGGTCTCCAGCAGCCTCTGTGTCACTGAGCCCCAATCCACACTCGTTTTACAGCCTGTAGTTCTTATTGCCCATAGGGACTTCTTTTTCTAGCTCTGGGACCCAGGGCTGGGCATTGGTGTGGGGCTGGGACTCCTTGCTCCTCTGGGCAGCCTCTGCAGAGCTGATCTCCCTCCCAATTAAAAAAGCAGCACAGGTGGATGCTGGACCAGCCTTTTCTGCACCTCCGCACCTCCTACCAGTCTTAGTGTGCTTTCTTCTTTACTTCTCTAGTTGTAGGACTTCCATTCAGCTAGTTTCCAGTGGTTCTGGATGATGGTTGTTCTGTATATTAGTTGTAACTTTGATGTGGTTGTGGGAAGTGGAGAGTACAGGCATTTACCTATGCCATCTTTTGGGAAAAAGGAATTTCACCCACCCAATCCTCCAACAGTTGGGGGGCAAAACCCCTGGACCTGTCCCCAAAGCCGCCTTTTCTCTGACTTGTTAATGAGCCAAAGCAGTCCAGCCTAGGCTCATTTCTCATAGTCCCTCTCCTGTTGCTTCTTCTATCCTAGGCCCTTCCTTGTTTAACTGTCTCCAGCTTTAATAAATTATGGAACTTGTACTAAGTCCATCATTTGCAGGCCCAGAGTGAAATGTAAACATTGGGTCTCTTGTTCAAAAGTATTAAGAATTTCAGTACGGCAACAGCAGGGGATTATATCAAGTGCAGGATTATTCTGAGTAGGGCCCTTTGCAACTGCACAAGGTTTCACACCCATGAAGCCACCAGTGTGTTTCAGTGTGTGTTTGTGAATTCTGTTTTCACTGCTTAGTCTCTTTAAAGCAGGGTTTCTCAACCTCAGCACTGTTGACATGTGGACCAGCTCATTCTTTGTTGTGGGGCTGACCTATACATTATAGCATGTTTAGCTGCATCCTCTTTGTTGTCTGTGAAAAGTTAACCTGGTGGTCATTGGGCAGGCTGAATTGCCATCTCAGATGGCAGATAAAGAAAAATTGAATTTATTTAAGAAAAGGTGATGAGGGATGGGATATACAAAGGGAAGGGCTACACAGCACTGAGCCAAGGGGACATTGGGTTGATGATGGCAGCACTCAGGAGCTGGAGTTTCATCCTTATAGGCAATTACTGGCGAGAAGCTCTTGTCAGTGGGTTTAGGGCAGGGGTGGGCAAACATTTTGACTCGAGGGCCACAATGGGTTCTTAAACTGGACCGGAGGGCCGGAACAAAAGCATGGATGGAGCGTTTGTGTGAACTAATATAAACTCAAAGTAAACATCATTACATAAAAGGGTATGGTCTGTTTTTTTTTAGTTTTATTCATTTCAAACGGGCTGGATCCGGCCCGCGGGCCGTAGTTTGCCCACGGCTGGTTTAGGGGCTGAGTTGGTGGGCTTGGAATGTGGGTGGAATGCAGGTGTGTGATCTGGTGACTTCAGGACAGTTTCAGTTACTTATATGGTCTGATTCCCTGTGTCCAGAAAGTTTTTTTTTTCTTTCTGGTCTTTGTTCTGCTATGGCAGGAAGCTTACAAATGGCCATTAAGGATCGTATTGCCCTATTGTCCTAACAGTCTACCCTTTGCATGCCAAATGTTTCCTTGTGGGGCAAAGTTACTCCAGTTGAGAACAACTGCTTTAAGGTAAGGTTTTGCAGCACTCACAAAGATAGTTTAATGGCTTATCTTTCTTCTTTCTTGTTTTTCCATTCTTTTCCTACACAGCATGAAGGAAAATATGAAATGCACTTTTAGACCTGTGCCTGGTGGGTGCAGAATACCAAACATTCAGCGGGGCTCATCAGGCTTTGGAGGCTCATGCAGGGTTGAAGGCACACCCTGGTTCTGCATAAACGTAATTTGTCCTGGTTGCCTTGGGTGGATATATGTTTCAGTGTGTTTGTTCTCTGAGCCCTGAAATGTATCCTTTAATCTTTGACTCAGAAAACCCCTTAACTCTGGGAGGAGACACCAAAGGCATTCTCCTGACAGACAGGGAGAGGGCTGTTTGGATTGCTAATTTGTTTTCACTCCTTCCTTCTTCTTTTTTTTTTTTTTCTTTCATGCTGATGTTCCTCTTTAGACTTGGAGTATGAATAATTCTGCATAGCCAGAGGGGAGAAGCAGGAGGCCTGCTTGTAGAGTTGTTTGTACTGTAATGAAATAGACAGTTTAAAAGCCTAGTGAAGCCTGAGCAGTTGGAAAGGAAGGGAGGCCTAGAATGTACTTTAAAAATTACTCATAAACATGATAAACTCTGGAAGCCCCTTGGAGGTCAAGGAAATAAATTGCCCGCTCACCTTAGGCACTGCCAAGCAGAACTGCCTCTCCTCCCCAGTGTCGAATCACATGCCGTGTCCCACTCACTTAAATGCCCTTCAAGATAACTTTCTTAACTGCGTATCTCATGAACTGTCATCTTGAAAGCCAACTAAGCATTGACATTTTCTGGATTGTGAATAGTAAAGAGACAGACCAGTAAGCCAGGTCAAGTGGAATAGGGAAACTGAGACAAATAGTTCAACCGCAGTGTGCAGCCATCTAGAAAACCTAGATGCCAAGCAGTTTGTAGCCTTCTAGTAAATCCTATCATCCCTGAACCAAGGACACTCAAGAGTAAATGGTTTGCACTTCTCCTCCCCAACCAGAAGGTAAATAACTTAAATCACCCCACTCAGGGGGACAGACAGCAGTAATCCAATTAGTGCCATTTGCCAACCACAACCAAGGACAGATGAAGATAAGAAAATAAATCTCATTTTAGCACATCAGCATAAAACTGATGAATATTCTATGGAGATCCTCCCCTAAGACTACCCCTAAGGGCCCAGACTTTCAAACCCCTCAAAACCAAGGTCCCAGTGTGTTCTCTGTCTTCTGCTTCTCCTTCCCCCTAATGGCATGCATCTCCTAGACCAGTGGTCAGCAAACTCATTAGTCAACAGAGCCAAATATCAACAGTACTTCTTCAAAATAGACTCGTCCAGGCCGAAAACCGACTACTGCGCATGGGCCACAGTTTCAATCACACTATACACGCGCCCGCCCATGGTATTTTGTGGAAGAGCCACACTGAAGGGGCCAAAATGCCGCATGTGGCTCGAGAGCCGCAGTTTGCTGACCACGGTAAACTATAAGAGACTCCACTAAGCTTGCAAGTAGGGCAGCAGCAGTTCGTCCCAGGCAACCCCCTTGAACGTGTGCTCAAGGCCCCCTTTTTCTCTGACTTCTTCTTAGTGATCCTAAACAGCCCAGCCTATCCCCACCTAGTCCCTCTCCTGTTTTCCTAGACCCTTCCTTGTTTTACTGTCCACAGCTTTAATAAACATCTTCTAAAATTCACCTGAACTCATGTTGTGAAATTTTTTTCTACATCAAGTCAAGAACCCACACACTATTGGCTTACCCTAGGCAGACCCGCTCAGGGCCTGGTTCCCTTTCCAGTAACAGTAACTTGATAACTAAGCATTTGAAATATCTGATCTCTACTATTTTGTGTTCAGACAGGTCCTTCTGGTCTGGAGATGGTTGGGTTTGTTCAAATTTAAGGCCAAATAAGCCAAGGACGTTATGTCTGAGTGCTGTACTGAGACTTAGCCGCAGGCTGGACATCTTCATGACAGTCATTCAGAAAATGTAGAACTTTAACTGCTGTATGGCTGCATTGTGTTATAACAATCCATTGCTGTGGAGCTGATTCTCTCAAAACGGTGAGCTCTTTGAGGTCTATGAATCTCCAGCAAATAGAACAATGTCTAGTACACAGCAAATGTTCAATTAATGCTGCACATAACTGGTTGAGAGTCCTGAAAGAAACAGGATGAAAGGGAGGGTGCATCAATAGAAACCATCCTCATTAGTAGAAGACAAACTGGCAACATGCCTTTTCAATAGGAAAAGGAAGGAAGTACAGAGTGGAGTTTTAGGCCCTTCACTTCCACCTTCTTCGTTAGAGGAAATTTTGACAATTTGAACTAATATAACTCACTGGAGTGTTGGTCTGATTGGTCATTGATACTAGCAATAGAAAGGTTTATTTTATTTTTTCTCCTATAGCTGTTATATGATGAAGAAACAGAAGGATCAGAATATTTTCTTCTCCCTTCAGTTGGAACTGGATGGCTCAGAGCCTGTCATGGGGGTAAATGACTAAATAGATTGAGAAGACATTTAGGGGTGGGCGTGGAAGAGAACAAGAATAGAGATCAGAGAGGAGGGGCTCTTTGATGCCCATCTGAGGTGAACCCAGTGATTCTTCAGTGAGGAAAGTAAAGAACAAGGTTCACTCTTCCCTGGATTCCTGTGTTAAAGGATACTTTTCAAAATAAAGTATAATCATGAATCTCAGATATCAGATTAATACATGTTAGAGATGTTATTAAAGTCATTAATTAATGAGGGAACCAATAAGATGTTACAAATGGTTCAAAGAATTCAAAGAACCAGCAATAATACAGCAATAAATTTACAAATATGCAAAATGCTCATTCCACAGCAAAGGAAGAAAGTCAATTATATTTTCAGGGAAAAATTTATTTGCATATCTATAATTTGCATTGCTGCCAATTGTCTACAATTTACAGAGTTGTAAGTAAAAAAACCTCAAAGTCAATAAAAGCACAAAGGCCTCATGGAGTCAAATGCCCTGGAAGATGACATGTAGGAAATGCCTAGTTTTCCACTGAAGACAGCTTTTAATCTTTATGGCTCACTTCAAGGCTTTTACAATTTTTCCTACAACTTATATATGTTTGATTGTCCAATAGTAACATTTTCTTTTGGGAAACAGAATGTAGTTTCAGGAAAAGAAACAGATCCATAAACTCCTCTTCAAACAACTTTAACAAGCCAGGGTGAAACATTTGCAGGTAGCATTTCAGAAGAGTGGGGAAGGGCAGTTGTTTGACCATAGTGTGGGCATAGGCATAGCTACTCAGAGATGACAGTTACAGCCAAGCTTTAGACCAAGTATTATTTTTTTTCAAGTGATTCCATTATACTTCTTTATTATTATTTTTTAGACCAAGTATTATTAACCTATGTTTTATCTTATTTAGCCTATGCCCTACCTTGAACTACAACCGGTGGATACATGAAAGTCTTGAAAGGTTACAACTCGGAGATTCTTTAAGAGCAGAAACATAGCATCAGTCTTCTACAACACTTGCAGTGCTAATGTGGGGTTGGCTCTTTCCTAGCTACTAGGCCGGAAAGAAGTGTCATTAGAACAGCCTTTAATATGATTTTGAAGCTAGAAAGGCCTTGTATACAGGGAAGGGAGAGAAGAGGACCTTCTAAGTGAACGGAATACTATGAGAGGAGGGTCCTAAAAACCTATACAGTAGTGGTGCTTTGAGAGCATGATTTTCTCCCCTATTCATCAGAGTGTTCTCACAAAGATGGGGGGAAATACAACATCTGAAAAATCAGTTCTGTTTTTTTTGTTGATCTCATAGCTCAGACCAAAAGAGAACATTCAAAGTTTAGTGGTAAAAATAGGGGAAAAAAATCTATCTTTTAAAAAGATGGAGACATAGATATTGGCTGACAAAATCAATGTGCCTGAAATGGCCTGGTATTTCTGAGTCATGGGATCATGGATCCCATTAGTAGTCATGCACAAAATCAACCTCCAGACTTGAGGTGACCCTTGAGAATTTACCTTTTTATGAGGAATTTAGCACCATCCATCACGTCGAATCATAAAGCTCTGTCTGCTTACTCATTTTTCCCCTTCTTCCTCCAATGGGCAAACATTGGTCAAGAGCTTTTATTCTCTCCCTGCACTTGAAGTTTTGAAAGTCTGTTATGAATGATGGTAGTTAACTTCAGGTCTTAGTGCCATAGGAATTGAGCAAGTTAGTTTTAAGAAAAAGAAGGAAGAAGACCTTTTAAAACCATTAAAGCTCTTTTAACACAAAGTGTGGCTAAATTATATCTGTGCATTAACGATAGTTTAAAAACCAGACATAATTTGTGCTTATAATTAATTTTCATAATTTTAGCTTTAATTCAGAATAGCTGGGTTTTTGGATTAGCTTAGGGTCTTTCTCTTGCTGTTAATTTAAAATATGAAAATGAAACTATAGACTCAATCTCCTTTTTTGAGTAAACATACAGACAAAAATATGTTTGTAAAACTTGAGGGCATTTGAGGATTTTTCTTTTCTTATGTGAATAGTTAGGAAAATAACCAGGTTAAGTCAGAATGAAGAATTCCTTCTTACTGCATTGTGTTTATAGCACGTCCAATATTTCAAAAAGAAGTTGGCTCTGCATCATGATAAAAATAGGTCATCTGCCCTGGCCGGTTTTGCTCAGTGGATAGAGCGTCGGCTTGTGGACTGGAGGGTCCCTGGTTTGATTCCAGTTAAGGGCATGTACCTTGATTATGGGCACATCCCCAGTTGGGGGTGTGCAGGAGGCGGCTGATCGATGTTTCTCTCTCATTGATGTTTCTAACTCTCTAACCCTCTCCCTTCCTCTCTGTAAAAAATCAATAAAATATATTAAAAAAAATAGGTCATCTGTGAATTAATAGAACATTACACCCCAAATTCTCAGCTGAATTAAATAAATAACCCAGTCTGGGCCCATGGTAGATACAAATGTGTAGTTTAGGTCTCCAAGTTACTGAGAATGATTACTGGAAAAGGGGAAAAGGGCAGAGTTTGACATTTAGAGTAATTTATAAGTCCTTGTTTAATGGAAAAATCAGGCTAAAATCACTTTGGGTTTACTTGCATCATGTTCTCTTTCAAACTGTGTGAGGATTCAGGAATAGTCACTACTGCATATTAGATGTGTAAAGATACAAATTCACATTGTGTGCTTGGACTTGACACCTCTCATAGGTGTCTTGCTAGCACGATGAGCAAGATTGAGGAGGGCATATGAGGCGGTTTCCTTTCCCTGACCAATGCCAGAAGCTGAAGTGAGAAGGGGAAGTGGATTGTTGAAAGCGTCTTAGCATTCTAGAATTGTTTGGCACCCAGAGAAAGTGCGAATTATGGTTTCTGAGAATTATGCATGTGGATTTACCACACCTACAGGAAAGCTGGCGAAAGGGAGGCTAGTGAGAAAAGCAGAGACATGGAGAAGGGCCGCGATGCCTCAGTGCTTGCTCATTCGCAGGCTACCTGGCAATGGCCAGGTCCTCGGCTGTCAGTGCTTCTCAAGTCCTCTGCTGCTTGTAAAGGAGATTAAGAGCTGTAGTGTTCCCCTGTGGGGGTGGAAGCATTAACTTTTGCTTGAACTGATAGAACTTTAAGGCTGAATATCCCCCTGGATGGCTGTTCCAGAAGAGCCAAAGTATCAATCTGCTGCTGTTATTCTTATTATTAAAAATTTATTTCCACTTGACAACAGTGGCTGCTGTAAAACCACCTCTCCAATAACAATTGTTATGAGGGCCAGAGCAGCCTGAAGTTCCTGGATGCCTGCTAATGGCTGTCTTGTGGGTGCTTCCTACATGGCTGGGGGATCATGGTCTCTGGAATCAACCCTTTCCTTCTCTCCTGGGGTGTGAGGTTGACTGTT
>NW_006286788.1:111625-111873 GCF_000327345.1 Myotis davidii
GGTATAAAATGCCAGAGACATCTTTTTAAGCCAAAATGTGTATGTATGTATTTATTTGCCTAAAAGTGTGTGTATGTGTGTGTGTGTCCCACCTTCATAAGTATTAGCATTACACATATTGTTCTGCATTTTGCTTTCTTTATATCTTATCTTGGAGATCATTGCATATGATATTGAGCTGCCTCACTTTTTAAAAGCTTCAATGAAAATTACAACGAACATTTCCTTGAGCATAGACATGAGTAAAC
>NW_006286788.1:111923-112414 GCF_000327345.1 Myotis davidii
AATGGAAGGTTTGAAGGTCGTACCAAAAACTTGCAATTGATATTGGGAATAGAGAGCTTAAGGGGATAGTTGAAATGATGGAGTAGTAATGATTTAGGTTATTGACTGAAGTTGCTGTAGAAGGAACAGACTAGGTTGGTGAATGTTATTACTCACGTTCTGGGACCCAGAACCTGTGGGACAGAACACTATTTCAAGAAACAGTGAGATTGTTCCTGGAAACCTCTCCCAGGTACAGCTGTGACCACTGTGCGACCTAAGGGGTGTGAATATGAACTAATGAGACAAGGACCTTGTGTACAGATTAAGAAATTTTTGCCTTCTTTATAATAACGCTTCATTTAAAGTTCTGAAAACAGTGAAACTCAAAACCAGTGAAAGCAACATAAAAAACTCTTCCATCCCAGATCTGTGGCTAAAACATCTCAATTCAGAGTTGGCCTCTCAAATCTTACAGCAACTCTTCACAATTAACTGGGGGCGGGGGGGGG
>NW_006286788.1:112532-130433 GCF_000327345.1 Myotis davidii
TTATAGCAATTATTTACACATAATTGGGAAAAAAGATGTTCAAATTAACACAAGCTTTAAAAAATTGTTAACAATTTCATATTTACACCAGACAAGATTTTACATTAGTACATAAAAATGTAGAGGGAAAGTAAGTTTCCTTTCCACTCCCAGCCCTCAGGACCTAATTCCTCTCCCCAAAGACAATAACTAAGAGAATTATCCTATATAATAAAAGACTAATATGCAAATTATACCCTTGACCTGGAGTTAGACCAGGGGGTGGGGCCCGCCTGCCAACTGCCCGTGGCCCCTCCCTCCAGCTGGCCACGCCCCTAATCACCCCCACCCCAATCAGGGGCAGGGCCAGCTGACCAACTATCAGCAGTCCCCTCCCCACCCCCTGCCGGACCCCACCCATGCACAAATTTGTGCACCAGGCCTCTAGTCTGGTATAAAATGCCAGAGACATCTTTTTAAGCCAAAATGTGTATGTATGTATTTATTTGCCTAAAAGTGTGTGTATGTGTGTGTGTGTCCCACCTTCATAAGTATTAGCATTACACATATTGTTCTGCATTTTGCTTTCTTTATATCTTATCTTGGAGATCATTGCATATGATATTGAGCTGCCTCACTTTTTAAAAGCTTCAATGAAAATTACAACGAACATTTCCTTGAGCATAGACATGAGTAAACCTGTGGGATTAGTTCTAAAGGAATGGAATTGTGGGGTCAGAGTATATATATTTTTAAAAATGTCTATATTTTTGTTGATTTCAGAGAGGAAGGGAGAGGAAGAGAGAGAGAGATAGAAACACCAATGATGAGAGAGAATCATTGATCAGCTACCTCCTGCACACCATCCACTGGGGATGGAACTCATAACCCAGGCATGTGTCCTGATCAGGAATCAAACTGCAACCTCCTGATTCATAGGTCAACACTCAACCACTGAGCCATGCCGTCCAGGCTGTATTTTTTATTTTGAGAAATATTGATGTATTTCTCCAAAAAAAAAAAGTGTTTCCAATTTACACTCACACCAGCAATGCATTGAAGTGGTTTTCCCTTATTTTTCTGCTAACACAGATAGCTCAGGTTTTTGACAGAGCTAACAATTTATTCTTTCTATCTCCTCTATCTATGGAAAGTGGGGCTTCTATGTCATATTAGCCAACTTTCAGAAAAGAAACTGTTGTTTCCTAAATAACATGGCTCTTCTTCTTCTGTTTTCTGAAGTTATGGGAGCTTTGGTATTTAGTGCAGCAGATACCATTTAGGAGAAAGAGTTTGAGTTCTATTTCTTATTTGATTCTTATTTGATTGCATGCATGCCCTAAAGTCCACTACTGAAAACAAGAGGACATAGTTCTTGCTTCGAGGTCGCTCAAATTGTTTGACAAAGAGAAAACAAAAGACCTGGAAAAATATTTAGTATGGTACTTCAAAAGATTCATGAAGAAAAATGCATATCTGAAGGTATATCTCCTTTTAGGCATACAGATCAGCAAATGCTTATTTGCTTGAGGTCCGGATGGGAATCAGAACGTAGTAAAACTAAAGGAAAAGAGCAGTAGTGCATTAAAGCTGTCCTTTTGGTGGGCATTCAAGGGAGTGAGCAGCAGATAGGAATTGAGCAATGGGAAGAGTGTAGTTGGCTTTTTTAGAAATTTGGCTGAGAGAGCAAAGGAAAAGAAGGAGGTTATCCATGAAGAGGAGAAAATATAAGATGCAGGGAAGACTGGTCCTGGAGGAGTCCGGACCTGCTGCACTCCATGCATGGATGGAAAGGAGAGAGGACACTTCTTTCAAAGAGGAGAGTAAGCACAGTGACTCTTGAACAACGTGGGGTAGAAGGCTGCGACACCCACCAAACTGAATATCCGCCTACAACTTTTGACTCTATAGTTGGTCTTTCTTTTTTTTTTAAAATATATTTTATTCATTTTCTACAGAGAGGAAAGGAGAGAGATAGAGAGTTAGAGACATCGATGAGAGAGAAACATCGATGAGCTGCCTCCTGCACACCCCCCACTGGGGATGTGCCTGCAACCAAGGTACATGCCCTTGACCGGAATCGAACCTGGGACCTTTCAGTCCGCAGGCCGACGCTCTATCCACTGAGCCAAACCGGTCCCAGCATAGTTGGTCTTTCTTATGCCTGGATTCAACCAGCTATGGGTGGAAAACAGTATTTTAAGTCAGCCATTGGGAATCTGTGGTTGAGAATGTGAAAATAGTGGTTTTGGTCTGTGCTTGGTTGAATCTGCGGATGTGAAGGTAGGGCTGACTATTGAAAAAAAAATCCATGTATAAGTGAATAGTGCAGTTTAGACCTGTGTTCTTCAACAGTCAACTGTTATTAGTGATGGCAATTGAGATAGCGGAGAACATAGAGAAGTTGAAGGAGTTCATTTGACATAGAGCATGCAGGACTTGGAGAAGACTCGGGTGTGAACCCTGAGCAACCACTGCAAGGTCTGTGACCTCTCCCTGTTGGGTTTTCCTGCTTGCAAAATGGGGGCATTCTGCTTATCTTATAGTTTTGGGGATCAAATGACGTAGTGCATGTGGAAGTGTCTAACGCTTTTTAATACATTCCTGCAATAAAGGGACAATTGAAGGAAAATCCCAAGCAATTAAACAAATACAGTTATTTACAGTCAACCAGGACCATTAAAAAAGTGATCTTTTCTGGCCAGACAGGCAATGGAGGTGGCTTAGGAAAACTACCAGCAGAACCCACTAGAAGCATGGAGGTGTGTTGGACAGACAGTATGTTGTGTGAAAATCCCCTTTCAGGAAAGAATGTAAGTTTGTTCTCTTGGTTCATTTTCCACTTGTACTAAACCATGAAGGTCCACAGATTTTTTTTTTAAAGTCAACAACTTTTATTATCCTTCGCATATTTAATAGAACAGAGAATATAGCGAATGGGTCAGGGTGGAATAAAAAAAAATGCAGGTTTGAACATGTTGCTCTATTACATTGGGGAGCAGGCTCCGCTGACATCATGCACAGCAACTGCACTTGTCCGATGCTCCTTTGCAGACGCAGTGCTGGGCACATGGGCACAGCCCCTGGGGCGGCAGGAGCAGCAGCTCCTCTTGCAGGACATGTATTTGCAGTCTTTGCATGTATAGGAGCTGCCACAGGTGCAGGAGCCACCAGTGGAGCAAGAGTGGTGGGGGTCCATTTCAAGCAGAGCTGGAGCAGGAGGTCCAAAGCAAGAGGAGAAGAGGCACTCAACGCTGGTGCAGCATGAGGTCAAGGTCCACAGGTTATTAAATACAAAAGGTGTGATGGGCAGCGCCTGGGATATCAGTGTATTGGTGCAGTTGCAACATGTTTTGAGTAATTTCCTTAATAAGCTCTGGTCTTCCAAATATGAGCCGTGTTGTTTCAGGAAGAGAGTTGCTTTCTTTTCATATTAGGAGGCTGTGGTTTGGCCGACAGAGGCACAGAGACAAGCCATGAAGGATTTAGGAGACATTTCCTCTATTTATCTTGCCTCTCCTTTCACAAGGATCGGCTGTCTGGTGAAGTTCTCTGTCATGCTGAGATGTGTTCTCCAAGGTGAAAGTGGGCACAGAGCTCAAAAGAAATCCTTGGAGCCTGCCCTGTGTGGCTCAGTAGACCCAGGAACCAAGAGATCACTGGTTTGATTCCCTGTCAAGGCACATGCCCGGGTTGTGGGCTTGATCCACAGTGGGTATTGTGCAGGAGGCAAATAATTCATGATGTTTCTCTATTATCGGTGTTCCTATCTCTCTATCCCTCTTCCTTCCTCTCTCTCTCAAAATCAATAAAACATATTAAAAAAAAGAAAAGAAAGAAATGCTTTGATAATGAAGGATTGTTGGAATCAGAAAGGAGACTCCCCCAAAGGCCTCTGTGATATCAGGGTTTCACTAATTTATTACAGATTACTGTTCATGTGAGGATATCAAAACACTCCACCAAAATTAATTACTTATTCTCATTTCGTATTGATAATGAGTGGAGCAGGATGGAACAGAGATCAGATCCTTGTCCACACTCACGGCTCAGTCTAGGGAACACGCTACTCCCAGCGGGAGGACTTGGGGAATTTTTAAGTTGTAGGAGCTCCTGAAGAAGAAAAATAAACCCAAAGTTTCCTCATTGAGGTTTATATTCATATCCATCTTTCCAGATGGCCACCACTCCAAACTGGCTGAAAATGCGAGAATGCAACCTTCATCCCCGTCTGCTACCTTAAAAAAAAGTCATGGCCATTGATTGAGAGTAATGAAGCCCAGCTGCCATGCCTTCCTCGCCATCAGCTCTTGTGGGGGAAATGCGGCTATAAACCCACACCCCTCTTGAGGCAATGAGGGAAGAAAATGTCTGGGCCTTCGCTTGACACCTGGACCTCACCGTGGTGCAAAGTAAAACTCATCAACTCAGGTGGCCAAGAAAAGCAGATGTTTCGCACAGCCGAGTGTGAAGTGTGGGGGAAATGGCTTTATGGGCCTTTGGCTGAGATGCTCACATGTGAATGTTATATACAGGAAGTCATCAGGTAGTGGAATAACATAAACAGACCTTACTTCATGAAGTAATTTATTTTGAATTGGCAGGAGCAGCAACAACTTCTATAGCACAAAGGAACAAAAGGATCTACTTTTTATTCGAAAGATGTTTCAACCAGCAAAGGGCTGCTTGTAATGAAAAAACAGGGGCACCGTTTCCTTAATTTTAAACATTGATTCATTATCACAGGGGATGATGTTGACTCCTGGAAGTGCTATTTCCCAAAGCACTAGTGAAGGTAGGAATTCTCTAGTCTCTGCCACCACCTGTGAGAGAAGTAGGGATTATTATCCACAGTCCACATGTGGGGAAACTGAGGCTTAACACTGGTCAGAAAAGGTGGTCACAGAGCAAGTAAGTAGTGGGAAAGGAATTGAAGTGAAGTCTTCTTCTCTAAGTCCAGAGTTCTTTCCACTCAGCTGGTGTTTCTAAAAGTGTGGTATGTGCCACAGGTGGTGCATGAGGTGATTTTAGGTGGTATATTAATTAAAATTAAAATATTTTAACAGTTAGGTTATTTAAATCTATATTAAAAAGATGGCATAGTGGTTAATTCAGGTTGTACTTGAGTTCTGGAGCCAACCTACCTGGATTTCTTACCGAGTTCTACTGCTCACTGTGTGACTCCTTCCTCATCATTCAATGAGCTAATATTTGTAAAGTACTTAGAGAAGGGCCTGATGTACCCTAAGAGTTCTGCAAGTGTTTCTCAAGGAAATAATAAAAAATAGCACATTAAATTTATTATTACATGGGTAATTTGAATTTGGAGAGGGTAAATAGGAACTTATGTTTGAAAAGGAGGGGAATAAATTTGAAATAAAATAGGTAACTAATATTATAGGTAGGGGTCATATACGAGTAACATGACTGGCACTTGGGCAGCCCTAGTCTATACCAGGAAGGACAGCAACAGAAAGAATTTTGAGCCCAATGGGCAGAGATGGTGGACTGCACCTCATTGACTTTTTTCCGAAGGAAAAGATGTCAGTGGATTCTTGGCCTGTATTCAGGCACTTGCTAGTTTTTTTGTATATGTTTATGTTCTCACCTTTTCTAAAGAAGTCTTTCAGGCAATATTCTATAGACCCAGAGAACAGGCTGAAACTTTAGCAACAAATACAGTGGAAAGCTGCCTTGGTTTCTTGCTGTGCTTGATTTAGTCAGAGTGTCAGAAGCAGGAGGTAGAAGCAGACCTGACATAGGCTGTTGGAGGGAAGGGCCTTGGAGAAGCTGGGACAAGGGGAGGAATTATCAATTTAGAATGCCAGACACCATGACCATAAAAAGGAGACAGGAGGAGAAATGCCTTCAAGTGAGTCATCTGCTTCTACATCAGATAGTTGCGTCAAGGAAACAGAGGGGCACAGATCTGCGGATACCACCAGATACCATTCCTATTCACTTAATGGCAGGAGAAATAAATAAATGTGCTATTTGTGCTGCTTCTCCTTTAAAGACAAATTTACTATAAGCTGCTCTTCCCTGGACTTAGGTCTGTGCTCCAGCCAAGCATCCTGGTCTTATTTACCTGAGTTATCACTGCCCACCTCCCTAATGAACTACTGTAACAACTTACCTTTTCTAAGACAAGTCTCTACTAAGCCCTGTGTTCTCTTCCCTCAAGTATCTAATACACAGTGACCTAAAATCTCAGAGTCAGGTAAGCAGAGTAACATGGCTTCTTCCTTTTTTATGCTCGAGGACAGAGTCACCTTAGGCTCCCGGCTGGCAGCCACATCGGCATCAGGTTCCATGTCACTCTAGGCTGGGGAGACATTGGTAGTCTTGGGCTCTCATGTGGTAATTTGAGAGATCTGGCATGTAGGAGAGGGCTCAGAGTCAGGTTGGGTTAGACTACCTAGCTCAGACAGGCTCCTTCTCTTGCTTCTCCTGCATAATCAAAGTTATAAGTTGTAGTAGAAAGTTACTCTGATCAACTTAGCCAAAAGTTTCATTTACTGGAAGAATTAGTGATAGCTAAGAGCAGGGGTCCTCAAACTTTTTAAACAGGGGGCCAGTTCACTGTCCCTCAGACCGTTGGAGGGCCGGACTATAGTTTTAAAAAAAACTATGAACAAATTCCTATGCACACTGCACATATCTTATTTTGAAGTAAAAAACAAAACAAAACGGGAACAAATACAATATTTGTTTTTGCATGTGGCCCGCGGGCCGTAGTTTGAGGACCCCTGGCTAAGAGAATTGAAGAAAAAACTGAATAATCAGATCTTATAAAGGGAAGAAAGCATAAGCAGCTCCAGAAATCTATAATAACAGTAGCTAGCATTTTATTGAGTGCTTACTAGGATCCTGCCATTGTTCTAAGCTCTTGACACATACTAATTCACCTGACCCTCACAAAAATGCTATGAGGTGGGTGCCATTATTATCCTCTGGGAAAATGGGCAAATAAAACCCAATTTCCCTGTGGCATGACAGTCTGACCTTTGATTAACTGCCTGACTATTACTCTGGAAACCAATGTAACGTTATGTGTCAACTATAATGCTAGACAGCATTGCTTATTGTAGAAATGATCCCTGGTTGGTTAATAGCTCCTAGACTGGGAAAAGTGTAAATACTTGTTAAGAAGTGATTGTGTTGTGGCTTCTCTGACTCTTGCAACTGCCGTGTTCTTATGTGAAAAGCTATGCCTGTGAGTTTGTTACACGACTTCTTGGAGTGGGAAGGAGGGTTTTTATGCCAGAGCAATTCCTACTTGATGTGGATCTTGGCTCCTTGGACTTGAAAACTACTGTGTGGGTTATTGTAAGGGCTCCTGTTTTGAAGAACATCGGAGAGGCTTCTTAGTAAACTGATGTCAAATGTAGAGCCTATTGCTGTCTTCTGAGTCTGACTCTTCGCTGACCCTAAGAAGACCCATGAAGGGCATTGCATATCACTTTTATATACAGAAAGGAAACCGAAGACAGTGAAAAGTTAAGTAACCTTAAATAATTGAAAGACATGAGGGTAATAAATGGTAGATCCATCCTCAATCCTGGGCAACTTGACTCTAGAACCCATGTGATTCTACAATGCCTTTTAAACAGTTGGCCAGTCTATATAGGGCATAGTGTTCTGGAAGAATTTGGTCCAATTATTTCCATTCTTGGGTCACTCAACTCAAGATGCAAATCCCTGGATAACCCAACTAGACAATTATCCCATCTCTTGATTACCATGGTGCCTTGATTGACAATTTCCAAGGAAAATCAGAAGCAAGGGAATGGATACTGATTGGACAAAGACAGTGAATGTCCATAGGGCTCCAAGGACAGGTAAATAATGGATATTAACCTCCTAAGATATTTGCTGTTGTTATTGTTGTAGTATTATTATTTGGTAATTTTTCAAACATGCTTTGCCAAATCTTATAAAGCATTCAGTTATTCAGTCATTCATTTATTCATTTACTCATTTAATATTTTAAGAGTCTTGATTATGGAAGGATTCAGGATTATGTTTTGTGATGTCAGGCAGGAAAGGTGTTAGAAAACTAAACTTTGTCAGAAGTAGGGGACACCAGGTATAGTTGATGAGGAAAAATTAGATACAAGGGAGAGAAGACAATGGCCAGTTGAGGGAGTCTTTAGAGACCAGAGCTTATTGGGTCATGGGTGCAGACTAGGATGGGTCAGGACAAGATCCTGGTGCCCACCATGAGGTGAGAGTGAGCAGCTGGGCAGGCTTGGACAGGGTGAAGTTGGGAACAGAAGATAGAACAGGGAGAATAGGCTGGGTGTGGTATTTCAAACCTAATCATGAGCTGGCACCTGGGGTTGTTAGAGAAGAAGAGAGAAGAGTTAGTGAGTTTGCCAGGTCAGGAGCATTTTCTGAGGGCCCTCATGGAGAACTCCACTCCAAAAGTCCATCTGGCACCACAGTGTTGACAAATAACGACAGCTCAGGGCTTCTTAGATGGCTGTGTATAGTGGCTCAAGGCCAGTAACTCTGTGGGTCTCTAATGCTGCTTGTCTTTGGCTGTCCTTTCCTGTTGCTCCAGTCCTCCTCCACTTTCTGTGGGTTCTCTCTGGGCCTTGCTTCCTGGTGACTTCATGCTTTGGAACATTTTTCTTCTTTACTCCTAACCCCAAATCTCAAAGTGTCACCAAGTTGTCTGGCTAGTGAATTCAAGAAATGAAATCAGAGGATGAAGTTGGTATTGGTGACTGAAGGGTTTACCTGTTTTTGAGAATATGTTTATATGTTTCATCAGTCCTTGTGGAAACGTTAGATAAAGGGAAATTTCTGCTGGTTGGTGGACAGAAATATTTTTAAGCTGAAGGACCTTTGGCCAGACCTCAAACCCTGTAAAAAATCTGACTAAGGAAGAACTTTCACAAATGAAAGCTGGCAAAAATATTATGCGTATTGCTTAGTGATGTAATGAAGCCCTTGTCACTTAATGTGTAGGGCAGAATGGTTACCAGTTAGAATTTTCTCAGAGACTCCATTTAGAATGGTCTGGGCCACTGGCATCCTTTTAAAAATAATTTTTTTTTTCTGTGACACCTCAATGCAACAAGGAAAAAAAGACCCATCTATGAGAACTCACAGTCTTTTCCGATGGTCCCTACTTTATAAAGAAGAAGGATTCATAGGGGAAAACCAAACCCACCAGTGAAGCCAGAGAGGCTAGTTGGGCTACATAATGGAGACCTGAGGCGGAGAAGGGAGTGGGAGTGGTAGGCAAGCCAGACAGGCTGGATGTTGTGGAAAGTTTTTGGCATGGCTTCGAGAATAGGACGGAGAGGAAGATTTCAGGAAGCAGCTGTCATCTGTGTGGAAGATATTGAGAATGGCAGAGATTGTGAGTAATGGATTTTAAAGATACCTTGGTGTGCATTAATAATGCACTTTACCCTTTGGCTTCTTTTGTAAAGGATGAGTATGGCTTGAGTTGTTTTTGATTATAGTTTTTGATGGGCATCTATTCTTTTAAACATGCTCAGATTGGACCACAAGGCTGTCTGGTAGCCACAGAGAAGAAGCCAGATATAAGGTAGATAAATGACAGAATAGATATATTATAAATAAATGGCAGACCACTCTTGATGAAATCAGAATGGACAGCCCAGAGCCCACCTCAGCCTCACCTTTGTTCCTTGAGAGGCCTGCTCTGACTCCTGGGGCTCTATAAAGCCCAGGTTGAAATCACCCTCTGAATATACCCAAACAGTCCCTTCCAATTCCGAAAGGCATTGTGCAATGCCAGCCTCGCCTCATTCTCAGTTGCAGACACTGACCACAGGCAAATGAGACTTTCTGGTTACATGTCTGCATTGCTACATTTTGGAAAAGGTGCTCTCAGCGTGGAGCCTGTCTGGCTCTGGGCCGTGGGGTGGTGTGGTTTTGTGAATGGGGCCCAGTGTGGTTCTGTGGGTCCAGGTAGCATGACCCAGCTCCCTGCTTTGTCTCAGGGTAGATGTCTAGTTATACACCACAGCCAGCCTCTGGACCAGGCTGCTCACATTACCAAATATTTTCCTCTGGCCTCCAGACATGACTTCTCATAAATCCCTTTGCTGTATCCCGTTGGAACAGGGCTCAAGGGTTTGAACCAGTTTGTTCAGGAGGACACTCTGGGTGTCCTGCAAACAAGGAATCACTTGAGATCGACAGAGAGCCCTGGTCTTGGGCAGGCTGACTTGCAGAAGACACAACTGACGGCCTTTCCGAGTGAGCTGTTCGAGGAAAAGACACTGGCATTTGGCTGCATAGAAGTGAAAGACACACAAAAGAATCCCAGGTGTGGAGCCCCATCAGAGAGGCAAACTCTGGTTCCTGGGACGACGTGACGTTGGTGTCCACCAGCAGACGAAATATGTGTTTTCCCACGCTTCCCACTGGAGCAAGCTGGAATTACCTCTCACTGAGAATTTTCAAGCAGTATGGCACATCTGCTGAGAAGCCTACTTTTATCCTCCAACATAGAACTCTTTTTCTTTTTTATCCTCACCTGAGGATATGTTTATTGATTTGAGAGAGAGAGAGAGAGAGAAGAGAGAAACATCAATGTGAGAGGGAAACATTGATCAGTTAGTTGTCTTTCATATGTACCCTGACCAGGGATCAAACCCGAAATTTAGGTATGTGCCCTGACCCAGAGCAGAACCTGAAACCTTTTGGTGTATGGGATGATGCTCCAACCAACTGAGCCACCCAGCCAGGGCCAGCATAGAACTCTTAAAAAAAAACAAGACTAATGATTGATTTTTGTTTTTAAATTACAAAAGTAATACATGATTGTTTTGACAAATTTATAAAATACAGAAGGTCAGAAATTTTTATTTTTTTATGTTTTTAAAGATAGGTAGCCTGCTTAGATATAGATTTTCTCCCTTCCTTCCTTCCTTCCTTCCTTCCTTCCTTCCTTCCTTTGTTGTTAATCATGACCCAAGGATATTTTCCATTGATTTTTAGAAAGAGTGGAAGGGAGAGGGAGAAGACAGAGAGAGAAATACCAATGTGAGACAGACATATTGATTGGTTGCTTCCCACAAATGTCCCATCCAGGGCTAGAATCAAACCTGCAACTGAGGTATGTGCCCTTAACTAGAAACAAATCTGGGACCCTTAGTCCTAAGGCCAAAACTCTATCCATTGTGGCAAACTGGCCAGGGCAAGTTCACAGATTGAAAATCCTCCCCTCCTTTCTCCTGATTTCTTCTCCCAGAGGTAATTGTTGTTAACGATTTAGTGTCTACCCTTCCAGATTTTTTTCCACAAGAGGCTTGCCTTCCAGCTCAGAGGACAGGCGGATACAAAGTGATGATGCTACCGTTTTCGACTTTAGTAGGCAAGTAGGATTTGAGCGATTGGGGCTGATTAAGGCCTGGTGGGACGCAGTGGCCAAACCTAGCCAGCCTCTTATTCTGAGACAATGATTTTTCCAGCAACCCTGCTCCTGTCTCATGGGCTCCGTTTGCTCATATACATTGTTTTTAATGCAGTTTTAATAGCCCAGACCCATGTTTGATTTATCTACTTTTACAACAGGCGGTGATAGACTTGTGAGCTGCGTCTGGCCTGCTGCAAGTCTTAGGTGAGCAGTCGGCAACTCCCCAGGGCTTCCTGATGAAGAGCTCCTCTTAGTTTATGAAAACCTTCCAGGTTTTTCTGGGGCGACGGACTGCTGGTGGGAGCACATAGGGAATAAATCTGTGACCCGGCAATATTTATTTTTCCCTGTCAGGATTTCCAGGAGTCTTGGGGAGAGGTATGCTTATTGGCTGCAACCCAGGCCAGGCCTTAGGACCTGCTGCTAGGTAGAGACTTGTCAGTTAAAGGTCCTTCTTCTAGAAACTCTGCAGGAGTGAGGAGTACCATATTAATAGATGTGAATGCCTGTGCAGTGCCCAATACAGAGTAGATCCTTCTTTCCCCTTCACCTCTCTTCTTCAGTTAACAACCATGCTTTTTCAAGATCTTTTTTAGCATCAATGACATACAACCATTATTACTACTAACAACTATTATATCATGAATTAAGTTAGATTAATTTGATGTATGATATTATTATTGATAGCAACAATTTATGGAGTACCTACTATGTGTCAGGCACACTTCTAGGGCATATATTGATGAACAAAATAAACATTCCTGCCCTTATGAAGCTTACAACCAGTGAGAGAAGAAAGATGTGAATAGTAGATAAACTAAGCAAGTGGATTGTAGAGTATCTTGGATGTTGATAAATGTGATGGCAGAAAGGAAGGGTATAGGCCAGGGGTGAGGTGCAGGTGCGGTTTTCGAGAGTGTTGCTAGGGTGGACCCCATGAGAAGGTGAGGTTGGAGCACAACTTTGAAAGAGGTGAGGGAATTAGGGAAATTCCCAGGGGAAAGAGACTTTGGCCACTGTCCCCCAACAAGGGCTTATATTCTCAGTGCTTCCCTCATATATGCCAGGCCCAACCCACTGTGACATTCTTCATAATTTTAGGGTACCAAAAGTGGTTCTTCATCATGAAATGACTGGAGGGTGGGGGGTGGTGGGACTCCAGGGAAATGGTGAGTTTTGATTCCCTCTGAAAAATTAAGTGACCAAATGTTGAATGATAGCACCATGTATGGCTGCCTGCCATGGAGGTGACCAAGTGCCAAGCATGGCCAGGGAGTATGATGGGAACAGCTTGGCTCTCAGGTCTGGGGTGGCGAGTATAACCACTCACCAATGTGAATGGGTGACCCAAAATATCTCTGTCCCCCACCCCCAGAAATTCCCTTCTGAAATTTCATTATTAGGAATACATTCTATTGGTTTCCTCTTCCAAATTGTACATAGCGCTATGAGGAGTAACACATTAAACTAAATCAAAATCACATTAGTGATTTATTAATTTTCTCTGCTAGGAGAGACTCAGGATATAGGGCTCCTGGGGATGGGGAGAGGGAGGCTAGGAAAGGAAGGGGGAGATCTGAGCACTACAACAAACCAAGCAGAATTCTCTGAGTGCACCCAGCTTGGTTATATCCACTTACCCATAGAGGGCAAAGGGAAAGTCCCATCACCAACACTAATTGGTTCCTCATAAATAGAAATATAGAGCAGTTAGTTTTTGAAAAGTCAAGAGAAGCCTGCCAGTTGAGAGTGATGAGGAGAGAGTGGTGCCTTCTTTGAATCCGGTATGTTCTAGTCCCTTGCTGCCTTAAAAGCTGGAACTCTACACAATTCTGCAAGTAGAGATCTGTACCCAGGTTTTCCAAAGACTTCTCTCCCTGTCATAGTCATATATTACATTTGATCTATTTCAGTGCCAATAGCCCCGTGCCTACCAACACAGTGGCTGCATGTAGTACATGCTCAGTGTTAGTTACATGACTATATGCTGCTGGAGGAATAAAAATTATAACAATTTATGCTCAATTGAAATTAAGCAGATATCAAGGCTTTTGCATATAGCACTTCATATAATCCTGTTAGATATTTTAATTATGTCCTCAATTTAAACATAGAAAACATGCCTTTGGTGGTTAGGTGAACATCTAAAATCACAGCTGATAAATGGAACTTCTACCCAGTGCTAGGCTTTTGCTAGTTCCCACTAATCTGAGTGAGGCTTAGTCTTTCCATAGTAGGTTACACGAATGCACCCTTGTCCTAGATATTTGAATAGACTCTATGCCCGCAGACAGTCATAAAAATGATGGGTTTGTATCTGTCCTCATGACCAATTTTTTAAAATATGACACTTAAACTGGATGACTCAAAGATTAAAAAAATAAGACAGCTAGCCAGAGGACAAGGAGCTAGAGAGAATCTCTGACCCTGAATAACCTCCCACCCTTACCCCCAATTTCCCACCAAGTTTTATAGATATGAGACGTGTGATTACAAAATAATTTCATACACACTTTACATAACAGAAAAATAATAAGCATTTGCTTCTGCTGTTGGGTATTTTGTGATCTGTGATAACATTCACTGATCAGGCTTGGCCTAGTACCATGGTTCTCAAATTTTAGTGGGCGTGGGCATTTTAGAGGTCTTCTGAAAAGTTCCGGTTCGCTGGTTACCTTGGCCATTCTGTTTGGGTCTCTATTTAGAAACATCTCAAGGTGGTTCTGGTGCAAGTGGCCCGATAGACACATGTGCAGGGACCTTGGATTAGAGTCACTCAGAAAACTGTGTTCCTTTTGTGATTTGAGGCTTTAAGGACACTAACTAGGAGCTCCAAAGTCAACACTTAGTTGATTTTCACCTGAAGTCTGGCGTCGGGACACTTTCAGGGTTTATTTGCATTACTTACCTTGGTTGATGGCCAAGGTTCCTCACCACTGACTTGCCATGGTGTGTGGTTTTTTTAATTGGTTAGAATTCTAGGGCCGGGGGCCAGGGAGAAATCTCTTCCTAAAATGCCTCCTACTTTTTATAATGATGAAAAGCACTATCTGTGTCTGAAGGTCCCTGACCTAAACGCCTCTCTGATGGCTCAAAATGGTGTGAGGAGTCATCACCGATTGCCCAAATTCTGCACCTGCTTCTCTTCTTTCCTTGTTAAATATTTGCTGTCTGTCTGAATGGGAAAGGATATTTCACACCCTAAGCAAATGGGGACGGTTTGGCTAATGCATCTTTGTACTTTTTTGAGGTTTTATTTCCTTGAGAAATGCACTGTGGGTAGAAGTGCTGTCTCTGTCTCCTCCTAATGGGTGATTCATACGAGCGCCCCTCGGGTCAATCAGCCTGTGTTGTCTGTTCCATGGTTTTATGGAGGCTCTGTTTGCTCACCTGGAGCAGATGTGCTGGGTTCCAGATGTTTTAAAGAATCTTCCTATGTGGGTCTTTATAATGTTATATAGCCGCAATAACTCTTTTAAAGGCATGTGACTTTGTAAGGAGTTCCGATTGCTTATTGCTTAGAAAAAATTTTGCAGCTCCTAATTAAGCATTTCATTAATTGCTGCCAAGGCAGTTTGCTCTATAAATTGACTCTAATGAGTTGGTATAAAAAACACACAAAACTCATTCAATATAGTTTTATGTCTATACTTTGGTGATTTGATATTTGCTAAATTGAGGTCCACACATGAGGCATTTAGTAAATGATTTTTAGGTGATGACAGTAAAACCATTCAGAGAAACTTATCTCAATGAAAACTATGCTTATATTTTTTATTGAGGTATAATTGGCAAATATATTAATTTCAGGTATAAAAATAATGATTCGATATTTGCACATAACAAAATGATTACCACAATAAGTCCAGTTAGTCATCACCATAAAATATGCTTATATTTATTTATTTTTAATTGAACTTTATTGTTGAAAGTATTACAGATGTTTCCCCTTGTTTTTTTCCCCATAGACCCTTTCCACCCCACACCTGCCCTGCTAGGCCTCCACCACACCATTGTCTGTGTCCATGAAATTCTGCTTATATTAAAAAACAACAACAAACTTCGGGAAAGCAAAATCTAGTAGGCATAGATAGGGGTGTAGGAAATGTAGTCTTTAAAAACATTTTAAGAAAAATGTCTATCAAGAAAAGAAATAGGCAAATTATATATTGACTTCTGATGTTTACATCACTATTTCAACAAATTATCAATTTATGATTAATTTTTTTCCCTATATGTCCTCTCGTTATTCCTTCCCCTAATTATTTTGAAGTAAATTCTAGGCTTATCAGTAAAATAATTTTATATATAAATATTTTAGTTTATGCTTTTAAAAGACAGTGACTATGCTATTCAAACATAATCACAATATATAATTAATACACAATAATCACAAAATCAACAGAAAATTCTTAATAACATCACTTATCCAGTGATTATTCATGTTTTCTTAATTCTCTTAGGAATGCTCTCTTTCTCACACACTCTCCTCCATTTTTTTTTTTTTGTTTGTATGAATCAGGATTCAAAAAAGTTCACACAATGAGATTGGCTAAATATCTTTTCAATTTCTTTTAATCAATACATACCCTTCTCTATTTCTTTTTCTTGTGATTTTTGTTGTTTTGTTAAATAAATTGCGTAGTTTGTTCTAGAATTTCCACAATTGTATTTTTTGGAGTCTATCCTATGATTATATTATTTAATGTATGTATTATTTAAAGTAAAATAAAATCATCATGTCTTCAAACTGGTATTTCCAACTGAATTTCAATACTAAGGGTTTTACTTATTCTGTTATATTTGTATCTTCTTTTCCCTACTCTCCAAAATCCCAGATCTTAACAATAGAATGGAATTACTCATTTGTTTATTCTGTATTACTCACAAGACAATCTCAGAATAACAATACCAACACTACTACCAACAGCATGATTATTGAAGATAATTTGTGGTAATTTTATTTTGTAATTATTTTTGTCTCTAGACATGTATAGTTAAATTCAGTGCTGTGCTGGTAAATGTTTAATAATTAGTATTCTGAAAACAAAGACAGAACAATAACAAAACCAAAATAAACCAAGGCCTGATTTGTAGCATTTGCTGCTTTCCATCATGTAGCTGCTTTCAGGCCCGAGTGTGCGTAGTCTCCTCTCACACTGAATCAGGGCTGATTCTATGTGGCCAATAGAATATGGTGGGAGTGGCAATGTATGGCCTCCAAGGCTGAGTCATAAAAGGTATTGCAACCGTTGCTTTGGTCTCTTAGATTTCTTGCCCTGGGAAAAACCAACCACCAGTTCTTGAGGACACTCAAGTAGCTCTGTGGAAAGAATGACTAGAGATGGAACTGAGGCCTCCAACCAATCACCAGCATTAACTTGCTAGCCATGTGAGTAAACCACCTTAGAAATGGATCCTCCAGTCCTAAACAATTGCAGCTCTGGCTGGATCTGACTGTAACCTCATGACTGATTCAAGCTTGAAGTGCTCAGATATGTCACTCCGGAATCCCAGAGCCATAGAGACATAATCAATATTGTTGTTTTACATCACCGGGTTTTAAAATCAGCACTAGATAATTAATACACAAGCTGAATTACAAGTTAGTAGATAATTTTCACAATAACTGTGTGAAATGGGAATTTCCTAAAACAATAGTCATTGCTCTTTTCTGATTATAATATTAGAAAAATTGGAAAGCTCAATAAACTTGTAAGAAAAAATAGAAAGCATCTTTAACCTGCTATGAGATAGGCCACATTATCTCCATTGTACAGCTGAAAAACCCTAAATGCAGTTGTTACACAGTTACTAGTATTTGATAACAAGTCAGTTTAACTCAGCTATATTTTTTTGTATTCGGCTAATCTTCAAAAAATGCAATTAAATACTAGTGCCTTTTAAATGAAAACCTAGTGTGTAGTGAAAATATTCCTAAGCCTTGGTTTTGGCTCATCTATTTATCCACATATTAAACAAATAGTATTGAGTACCTACTATGAATTAGGCTCTGCTAGGTGCTGGGGAAAGAGAGGTGAACCTGGTTTCTCTCTCGTGGAGATTATAGTATAGTGAAAAAAATTGACATTAAAAAATATTGACAGTGACAAAAACATTGACATTGACAAAAACATCAACATAAACATACAACAAATATAGTAGGGTTAAATAGCTGTAATGACAAGAAGTACATGCATTGAGAAAAAATGCCATAATTTAGAATAAAATTTAGATAGATGGGACAAAAAACCCCAACCTGGGTATTTTAGTTGAGATCTAGGAGTTAGCCAGGTGAAGACCAAAGACCAGAGTGTTCTAGGCCAAGGGAACAGCATGTGCTAAGACCCTGAGGTGGAAAATTGATTGGCATATTTATGGAACCAAAGGTAGTGTCTGTAGAGACTGGTCCAGCCACTGTGGAAGACAGTATGGAGTTTCCTCAAAAAGTTAAAAATGGAACTCATATTTGACCCAGTAATCCCACTTCTAGGACTATATCCGAAGAAACCAGAACA
>NW_006286788.1:130535-160875 GCF_000327345.1 Myotis davidii
CTTTTGAAAAAACAACTATCCCCATTTCAGATTTAAGAATCTGATTCACCATTTATGTATCTACCAGATGTTCTTGGGGGCAGTAAGATATATCATTCTCAAAATGACATCTTGGGTAGAAATAAGTCTTAGCTATGGAAAGATAGAAAAGAAAATATAACAGAACATAACATTTAAAAAATTACAAACCAACCCTCACAATAAAAATAGGTCTCTCATGTAATTCTTTGGTTATTTAACAGTTCAAAATAAATGGCTTTCAGAGTGGTATTATTTTCTGAACACCAGCAGGAACTATTTTTTTTCCTGGAAAATTGCTCTTCCTTACTTGGCCTTCTTGCCAGTGGGATTTCTCTCAAATTGGTCGCATTTTCTCCAGTTAGCAACTTTGAGAAAGTAAGCTAATTATGTGCAGGCTTTGCGGCATAGGGGAAAGAGCACCAGTTCTTTCCTGGGAGGGAACTTCCTACCTCCGAGTCAACCACCTGGAGCTCATTTCTTTCTTTCTTTTTTAAAATTTTAATTTAATTAATTTATTTTTAAAATTTATGTTTCAATTACAACTTACATTCAATATTATTTTGTATTAATGTTTCAGGTGTACAGCATAGTGGTTAGATAATTTTGTACTTTACAAAATGCTCCCTCCAATATTTGCATCACCTACCTGGCACCATACATGGTTATTACAATATTATTGACTGTATTCCTTATGCTGTACTTTACTTCCCCATGACTATTTTGTAACTTAATTTGTACTTCTTGATCCCTTCACCATTTTCACACAGTCCCCCAATTCCCTTTCTTTCTGGAAATCATCAGTCTGTTCTCTGTGTCTATGAGTCTGTTTCAATTTTGTTTGTTCATTTATTTTGTTCTTTATATTCTACATGTAAGTGAAATCATCTGGTACTTGTCTTTCTCTGACTTATTTCACTAAACAGAATACCTTCTAGGTCAATCCATGCAGTTGCAAATGGTATGATTTCATTCTTTTTTATGGCTGTGTAATATTCCATTGCATATATGTACCACTTTTTATCATCTACTGATGGGCATTTGGGTTGATTCCATAGTTTGCCTATTGTAAATAATGCTGCAGTGAACATGGGGGTGCATATATTATTTTGAATTACTGTTTTGGGTTTCTTTGGATATATATCCAGAAGTGGAATTGCTAGATCATAAGGCAGTTATGCTTTTTATTTTTTGAGGAACCTCTACACTATTTTCTATAGCGGTTCTAACAATCTGCATTCCCACCAACAGTGCATAAGGGTTCCCTTTTCTCCACATCCTCATCAACACTTATTTGTTGATTTATTGATCATAGCCATTCTGACAGGTGTGAGGTAGTATCTCATTTGCATTTCTCTGATGATTAGTGATGTTGAACATTTTTTCATATGTCTATTGGCCACCTGTATGTCTTCTTTGGAGAAGTGTCTGTTCAGGTTTTTTGTCCATTTTATAATTGGATTATTTTTTTTCTTGGTGCTGAGTTGTCTAAGTTCTTTATAAATTTTGGATATGAACCCCTTATCAGATGTATCACTGGTGAATATCTTCTTCCATTCAGTAGGTTGTCTTTCCATTTTGTTGATAGTTTCCTTTGCTGCGTAAAAACTTTTTAGGTTGATGTAGTCCCATTTGTCTATTTTTCTTTTGTTTTCCTTACCCAAGGAAATTTATCAGAAAAAAATATGGCTAAAAGAAACGTCAGAGATTTTACTGCCTATATTTTCTTCTAGGAATTTTATGGTTTTGAGTTACTTTAAAGTCTTTAGTCCATTTTGAGTTTTATTCTTATATATAGCATAAGAAGGTGGTCTTGTTTTATTATTTTACATGAATCTGTCCAATTTTTCTAATACCATTTGTTGAATAGACTGTCTTTAACCCATTGTATGTTCTCCCCTCCTTTGTCAAATATTAATTGACTATATAGGTGTGGGTTTATTTCTGGGTAGAGCTCATTTCTTTATGGAGAATTAAAACACTATGGGTGATACTTTCCTAGGTGGGTTTGTGTGAGGATTAATGAGCTGGATATGACTTCAGAAACCAGCAAGGTAAGGTTTTTTTCTGATCCCTCCTGCTCACTGGAAGGTTTCCTTTAATAGCCCCTCACCTCATCCCCACTGTCTTTGCTTTGGCAAAGACCATCTTCCTCTCTGCCCTGGATGGTTGAACTGACTTCCCGACTGCAGCCTTGTCCTCCTCCAGTCTCTCCACCATGTTGCTGTTGCAATCTTTCCCAAAATGCAAACGTCATGAAGCTGTGGCACTAAACAGAATGGTCCATGGTGTATGAAGTGGTTTTTAGAGCCCCCTCCCCCCCAGATGCTCCCTCCTCCATTCGGCTGTCACTCTCCAGTTAGACTGACTCCTTTTATACTATTTTGTAATTACTTGTGAAACCCAAGTGATCCAGGCGTTGGTAGTCTGAAGAAGAATGAACAATCTTCAGCACAGTGTCCCATCTAAAGCGTTCCTCTGCCCCCTCTGTTTGCATAGGAGCCTCCTTGCGAAGCTTCTCTTTTGGAAGAATTTCTGGGAGTCCCAAGGGGGCAGCTCATAGGTAGGTCCATAAGGCCTTGCTCCCTTTTGCTGTTGTGGCCAGCGAGGCAGCTGGTGTCTGATTCACTGTCCTTCTGAAGCTTCAGTTTGAACCATCATGGGGGTTGGCTGCCATCATGCCCACCGGGGAGTGATGTGAGAGACCTGCAGTGAGCCATGCTGCTTCCACTGCACCCTCTAGCTGAGGTACAGATCCCTGCCTTGTCTCCCTTGGTGCCTTTTTGAGTTAGAAGACTGTTCCTTCCCTTTGTGAGTGTTTATTGAGGGGCTAGAAGCCTCTGAGAGTTACAGAGGCAGTAATGACTATGTTGCCTGTTCAGACTCTGCATATCTCCTCAGATTCAATGTCATGCATCTGGGTTGTGGTATGGTCAAGTAAAAGCTATATTGATGGTTCCCATAAGTGGAGTGATATAAAATGGTTAACATGAATATAGCAGTCTTGGCTTGTCTGAGATATATATTTCCAGGAACCGGAGGAGGTGTGGAACCTGCTGAGTGTCATTTTCACATGTATACTTGTTTTTAAATCCCAGGGACTGTGAGAGTAGGCATCCTAGAATTTCCAGAAGTCACAGTCTAGACTAGAGATAAGACACTCTCATCTCTCTGGACAGTCTTCTTCCTTTTGTCCTCACCAGGGGAGGAACTTGTTTTAAAGCTCTGAAGTCTCTGGGGACATGATTCTGCCTGGTGAAAAAGAAGAATTCCTTAGATGAAAGAAAAAAGAAAGGACGAATATGTCAGATGAAGAATTAGGGATGTGTCTGAAAATTTCTGGCATAGATGGAAAAGTCCCAATATGTTTCTGTGGTTATACAGCCAAAAATTATGTTAACTACATGAGTGATGTGACTTGACTGGGAAAAAGCAACCTGAGAATATTTTAAGATTTCTTGGCCATGTAATTATATATCCAGAAGGTACGATATCCAGCAAAGTGATAAATTAAAAATTATAATCAGTGTTCTTAAGCATATAATTAGCATACTGAACATTGACAGTTCAGACCCTAATTAATTACATAACCTGCTAACAGTAGGAGTCCTGATTTTTATAGTTGCCTAGGAGTCATACTCCCCAGTGAAGAAAAGTATTAACTAATCATGTAACATTTCTCTTCCACAACTCTGGGAGCAAGAAATCCACACTATTCATTGTCGCTCTTAGGTTTGAGTAGGGAAGTGAGCCTAGGGAGCGGAGAAGATAATTTGGTTGCTCTGTCAAAATGATAAATTAAATATGTTCATCATCACAGTTTCCTTCTGTATCTGAAATAATTTCACATGTGACTCTTTAGAGCGTTATGGATAACCTCTATAATACTCAGACTCTTCCTTAGAGCACCAAACCAGAAATCTTTCTTTCTCCGATGTCATGATCTATTATTTAGAAGTAATTTTGCCTTATAGCCAAGGGTAATCTCATCACCAAGCAATGCTTCTATTTATATGTCTGTCTCTCAGAGCCTGTCTGTATCTTGAAGAAATCCCCAATGCAGGAGGCAGGATATAAAATTGAATACCATCATGTAATATCCCCAAAGGGACTTGTTTAGTATTTTCTTATCCAGTTACCCATGGCTACAGGGAAAGACTTTTCAAAATTCAATACAAATTGTGTTAGCTTGTTTTTCTTCTTGACACCATTAAGTCTTCTTTGATCACAGAAGATTTTAGAGAAAAGAAAAAAAATTACTTTAGATCTCTCAATGTCAAGGGGCACCCAAATAGTTCTTCCATTGCCCTTGTACAGAGCTGTTAATTGTGTAGAAGGACAAAGCTATCTCAGAGTAAGCATTCTGGGACCTCAATAAAAGCTGTTTGCTCTGCTCAGTGTCAGAGGGACCTTGGGCATGAGCCAAGGGGAATTAATTATTGAAGGACTTTACTTTGAGGTAGTTTTCTCTAAAAGACAATTCCTTTGGTCATATCCCCTCTCAAGCATCCATTAATCAACAGATCTTTAATAATTGAGAAACTATTATGTTTTGTGTACTTTCATTTCTTCTATAAAAATAGGATTAATCAAAAGCTTTGCCTTCATTGGATTCATAAATTACAGTCACTCCATAAGGAGCCAGAGACTCCAGAATTTGAAGGAAAGCATAGAAAACGGCATGCGCATGGTTCATCAGGCTATGGAATTCCCCAAATATCATGGAGGATGTTAAAATGCAGTTAATGTAAGAGATTATGTGCTGTAATTCATTTTACTTTCCCTGAAGTAATTTTCTAACAGATTAGAAAGAGGAGACCAAAGAGTGAGGCCTATTTGTGTTTATCTTCTGTCCAGCATCCCTAGAAAGGTAAGCTGCTGGTGAAGCAGATGTAGTCAACCCCACTGACCCAGGCTGAGGGAAATTTGTCACGGCACCCTCTAATTCTTTTGGCTTTGATTCTGTGTTCACCACACAATCTTAAGAATGTATAATTTGTTTTGTAAGGGGCAGGAGGACCATGGATCCTCCAAAATTATGATCTGCCAAAATTAGGAACCCCTCTCCTGCCTATCTTAGAGCATACTTTGATTCTTTCACCATAAGGTGAAAATTTTAGGACATAAGGAGACAGAAATTGATTGAAAGGATGCATTACCCATGATATTTTCAACCCTTTATCCAAAGGTTGTCCTAGTGTCCTAAATGTCTGAAATTCTGAACTGTCATGGCTCCACTTGTGTTTGCAGGTAGACAGCAAAGGGGATGCCCAGAACCAACAGCCAAACCTTTGTAAGGCAGTTCTGACCTAGAGTTCTGGAAAATGGAAGAGGGGTCCTGACTGTTTTTCAGATCTTTCTCTGCAGAAGTGCTTGCAGGCTGTCCATTTCTACTCCCACCAGGCCCCACCTATTGCAAGACTGCAGTCAAACTCACTCAGATTGAGTCCATTAAAACTTGAACCAAATGGTAAATATTTTCCAAATTATTCTAGGAATAGGATATTTAAATAAAGGCAATTCAGACATGAATTTGTATGTTATTCATCTTTCTTCTGGTCAAACATGTATATATCTTGTGGGAAAGGACTGTGTAATTGTAGATCTACTTGGCTTCAGAATAATGGTTACAATATTAATATTCCTTGATACCAGAAGAATGCACAATCTTTATTGGCTCGTGTGAAGGGAGAATCTTTATAGTTCTTCATTTGGAGGAACCCTCCAAATATTTAGAGAAAAGACAAAAGAATCTTAGCCACTAGGAGAAAACATTCCTTTTTGATGTTGAATATATTGTCAATAGGGTTTGTAAAATATCTCTTGTGGTTTGTAAAATATCTTTGTGCTCCACCATGGGCGACCCTAGTGACCTGATCAAAACCCACATCTTCAAACAGCAAAGCTGGGGACCAAACAAACCAAGGACCTATTGGAAACTTCATCAAACCATAGAGATCTCATGAGGCCCAGCCTGGGCAACTGGTCTGCAGTGCACACGTCTATCCCCATGTGTCTCCTGTCATCTTTTGTCTTCATCCTCTTTCCATGTTACTAATGACAACACAGTATCTTGAGAAATATAAAAATAATTGTGAAATATGAACAATAAAAAACTATAATTGCTGATTATCTTACTCTGCTGCTTAAAACATTCTATCATTTATATTAGTAGTTTCATCAAAGTTTCTCATAGCAGAGGGCAGAGAATGTAGCAAGAACAGTCTGAATCAATCAAGAACTTTATTTGAAATCTTATTTTTTAATGTTAAAAATCATGCAAATTTTGTATTTTACTGCAGAATAGTACCATGTTTATTTTAATTTAAAAAGCCGGTCCTTCTCCTGTTATTTTCATATAAAATTTATGTTCCAGAAAAAGGAGCGCCATTCATTTGTATTCTTCTATAAACTCTAGCCAACCACATGTGCTCCAGTGGGTGGACATACATTAGTTTGAAAAGCATGAGCTTCCACAATGAAATCCAAGCTCTGTAGCCTGGCATGCAAAGCACCGAGTCATCTCCTTGCCTGCTGCTCCAATCTCGTTCCTTTTTTGATACTCTAGTCTTTAGACTCCCTGAAGTTTTTGGCATAGTTTCTAATACACCTTTGGCCTCTATACAAGTTGTTCCTTTTCAATCATATATGCTAATGAGTTGGTGGGCCCCTAGAATGCTTCAGGAAAGGGGCTGGTTGCCAGAGGAACCAACCATGTGGTTAGAGGGTTGGAAGTTTTCAGTCCAACCATCCTCTGATGTCCAGGGAAGGGAGAGGGGCTGGAGACTGAGCCAATCACCAATGGCTAATGGTTTAATCAACAATGCCCAGCTAATGGAACCTCCATAAAAACACGAAACAATGAGGTGCCTGGAATGTATCTTATCCCACCTGCTTTACCTCTCTTTGCCCACCTAAGAAGCTCCTATTCATCCTTCCATGCCCAGCTCATTAGTCTTTCTCCTCTCTGAAGTACTCCTTGATTTTCCCAAGCAGAGTTTATTACATTTTCTTTTGGGAAAATATAAACTGGGTATTTCAAAGCCTTCCAGTTTTCTGAGGATAATATTTTCCATTAGTAGCCAAATACATTGGCTTGGTCCCCAATCCACATATAATACAAAGTCCTGTGATCTTCCCAACATTTCCAAGGTTCTCAGGGAGGCTTATAACTTTCTGCTTTTTGAGTTCTCAGTTATCCAACTTGCTTCTCTGCTTCGTCCTAGGTGAGGACCAGCTCCTTCTATATCTTTCCAAAGCACCACTAACAACAAAAAATGTTATATGGAAAAGAGATTTGCTGAAGTTTTCAGTATAAGAGAGGGGACTCACCAAACACTATGTAACAGTGAAACACCTAAAATGAAATATCTGGTGTTTTTGATTCTTGGCCAGCCCCCTGTGGGTAGCCTCTCACTGGCAATCTCTGTCCCCAGGTGTCACCTCTGCTGTGTTGCAAGGGACTGTTCTTTTTTTCCCTTGCCCTTTTCTCTGAGTCTTCAGAGTCCTTCCAACCGCCTTCCTCCCAAACTGCAGAGGGACAATCCCCACATCCTGTTACTGTATATTGTGGAACAATTTAGTGCCTTCCTTGTATTATTTCCCTCTCATTTACATTAGTTTAGAGGGGCCTCTCCTTTCACAAACAAAGTGGCTGTTCTAATTAAAAGAGAACAATTTTCTTCCTAAGTGCATTCTAACATCTTAGAGCAGCAGTTCTCAACCTGTGGGTCACGACACCTTTGGCGGTCGAACGACCCTTTCACAGGGGTCGCCTAAGACCATCCTGCATATCAGATATTTACATTACGATTCATAACAGTAGCAACATTACAGTTAGGAAGTAACAACGAAAATAATTTTATGGTTGGGTCACAACATGAAGAACTGTATTTAAAGGGCCAGAAGGTTGAAAACCACTGTCTTAGAGGAAGAGGCCCAATTGTAGTCCGCTCTATGGTGGAGGCTGCCCAGTTGTTACTGCAAAAATGAAGAATTCATTCCCTGAGCTGCTGCAAGGGGCAGAAAGCTCTCAGCTGTCAAGTCTCTTAGGGATTGCCTCAGCTGAAGAGAGCCACCTTGCTCAAGGTCACATCCTCTTCCTGGAGTAGCCCATATCCAATGACCAGTTGAAGCACGACCTCACCCCAACTCAGATAATTCTGAGGGGCCATCCAAATTTAGAGCTTCCCATGGGGTTGGCTTGGCATTTGCTGAGGTTGTATCCCAGCTCAAATTTTGCCCCATTGCTTCCTTTACCTCCTTCCTTGGGGGTTGATCCCCAACCACTCTGCTTCTGCATCCTCAATTTCTTGCAGTGTGGGCAAGAACACTCTACTCCCTGAAACATGGCAGGTTGCTTCATGAAAGCCAGCAAAAGAGATAGTCTACAGGTAAAAGGCAGGTCACAATATTCTGTAACCTTATCACAGGAGCGACAGCTCATCAACATTGCCTCATTCTACTGGTTACAAGCAAATTACTCAAGGGGAGGCGATTACTTGGGAAATACCAAGAAGCAGGGATCTCTGGGGTCATCCTAGAGACTGCCTGTCTCAGCACGCCACTAGTGAGAAGCAAAGCATATTTAAGGATGTTATGAAGTAGACAAAAGCTTCCATTTACTAGCTACTTTGGGAACTTTAATGGTATAGGCGTGTTTAGTGGCGAAGTCTCTTCTAAATAAAATAAAATTTCACTAATTAATGCACTGCTTTCTTCTTCAAACATCCCCAAAACTTCCTAATCTAATCTTCAGAATCTTTGAAGCCATTATTGGATGCTTTCAAACTTTTGCCAGATAGTTTCCTGTCTTTTATACCCCTACATAAAATCTCTCTTCTAGATCATTAAAGTGAAAGAAAGCTCTACAGAAAGGCCACTGTGAATTTGTGTACTTTTCTTTGAATTGTGGGCAATGGCTGGTGTTTATGAAGGTAAATAAAGCAGTGTCTGAGATCTTATGAACAAGATCCAGCGTTCAGCTAAGCTAAGCAGATTGCATTCCATCTGCAGCTCTCAGCAGGGTGTATCTGTTGACAACTGAAGAAAAGAGTTCTTTATTTTGAAAACATGTGGAGGTTAAAAAACTCATATGGAAGAGAAAAGGAGAAAAAAAAGACAGTGTGAGTTGAGTTGACAAGTTAGTGGAAATTTACAAAAATGTGTAACAGCTCACTTTAAGCTTCCTAATTGCCAGCTGTAGGCCTGATAAATGTGGCATGGGTCCTAATTTTTATGTTGTGAGATTTTCTCTACAGTTGTCTTGATTGCCTTGTTGCAATATGAGTGCATTAAAAAAGAGTTGAGTTCTCTGATTATTTTTCTCTTGAAAATTCTTAATAAAATTAGAGTATCCTCCTTTCTATCTATCTGTAGGCAAGGAGGAGAAAGTTTACAAATAGATTAAGTGGCAAGACTTGAAGTATCACAAATGCCTCTTCTACTACACAATGTCTGCTATTTCCTGTATCACAAGAATTTTAGTGTCCATTTTTTTTCTAATTTAAATCACAGCTAGCAAGTAGAAGAAACCAGGTGAGACCTGAGGTAGCACAACAATTTAGTGGGTAGCTAAGAACCAGATAGAAGACATGCTCCTGGAAGAATGGTTCAGAGCTAAAAGAGAGGAAACCCAAAGGGAAAGCAAGTGTGCCCAGGATAAACTTTAATCACATCCAAGTTTGTCTAAGATTGATCCTGGTAGAGGACGATTTTTCAAAATGGTTGTACTTTGGAGGTATGCTATGTCTTCTGAACCTAGATGACTAATAGATTATTTTAAAGGGCATTCATTAAATTGTCCTAAATATAAAAGTAATATATGCACAGTGTAGAAAACTTAAATATTCATGGAGCTGAGAGTTTGATGTAGATAAGATTTTAGTTTCTCTTTTATTGAGATAACTATCCTTTGCAGAGCCCCCATTTTTTATTGCTGGAGGTGGTGGGATTAATAATTCACAGCTAGAGCAACTTTGATTTGGTTTCTTTATCAGAATGAATGTAAGGCAAGTATTTACCTAGAGTTTTAACAAAGATTTGAAGTCTCTATGGATCTGACTATAGATACTGCAATTTGAGATATTAAGTATTTAATTTAGTACTATGAACTGGATGTATTTTGAGGTGAACAGTAATATGCTTGATGCTGTCCAACAGATTTTGAGAAACATACTATTGACTATTGTGACTTTTGTCTACTGAAAGAAATGAATCATCCATCCCACTGCCATCATCCTGGGGCTTGCAATGAGAGTACCTCAGATACTCTTCACCTATGATTGAGGCTGAAACATTTATAAGGCTCAGGAGGAGACACCTAGAGATTTTGGTTATGAGGGGTAAACTAGCCTTGTCTTGTGGAAGACAATTAAGACTCCAAGATAGGGAATTTAGGAGTAGGGTCAAGTAGTGAGTAGCCACTTCTTGTATCAGCAAAAGTCACTCTTCAAACTCTATTGTTGTTTTTCCTCAAGCACTTGTAAAGTTTTATTTAACGCCCATTCTGGTCTTAGCTCCTCTTGGATTAGAGCAGTAAGGAACTGAAAACATGCTTGGAGTGAAAAGGTGAAGGGTAGAGAACCTGATTCAGAGCAGCCACTAATGTGAGGGGTCAGAGTGACCTGGGAGATGGGGACTATGTGGTGCCTCTTTCCTCACCCTTGAAACTGGGTATTATCAAGCTTTCTAATATTTGCTCATTGGACTGGTACAAAATAACATTTTACTATTTTTTGACATACATTTCTTTAATTATTTATGAGGTTGTACAACTGAATACCTTTCCAAATAATTGATTGGCTATTTGTATTTATATTTTCTGTAAACTTTTTCTATTTGGGCATACTTGTTTAAAAGGTAATTATTTGGATACTTAGAGTTACTTATAAGTGGGTCACCAATTGGATTAATGGATTATATTCCAAAAAAGTTATTGTTAAACCAGCTTTTTTTTGGATCCTAGAATTCATTTTTCCATGTAAGCAAATAACAACTAGGCCTCCTAGCTAGTTCATGCCCCATAATGCTACAAGTAGGATATTGTTCTTCAAAGTGAGGCATCAGGGATCATTTCCCCCATGAAATTTCTCAGACAGAAATGAATGTTTCATCCACTTAATTGTCATGGCCCTTATTGTCTTCATTACTTCTTGACACCAACACACCATACTATATAATAGTGATTTGTGTTCAAGACTATCTCTTTCCTGCCACAGATTTAGCTTGAGTTCACCAACTCAAATGAGTATAAAGGGACAAGCAGATCATATAAATGTTTGAAAGTTGACCAAGAGTGGTACATAATAGGCAGGTGTGGGGATTAATGGGTAACTTGAGAGCCCAACAGAAGGGGCACAGATAGCAGCTGCTTGGGAAAATGAACCCAGTACTGCCAGATGTTGATTTTTAAGATGAGTGTAGACATCCTGACCTTTATGGGAAATCTCCCATTTTTTATAAGTGGGTGTATTGTTTAGCCCTGGCAGGGAGTGCTGGTACATGGCACATTCAAACTGGGTGATTGACAGATAAATGAATTGTTTAAAAGGTGTGAGCAAGGTTTCCCTCACCCGTCAAGGAATGGAGAAACACCTTGGGGATGGAAACTGCTATAGGAGAGGGCTGAGAGCACTGCGTGACAGCAGATGGTCTTGGCTAGAGAGAATTAGCTAATTCATGATAGGGAAAAAACTGAAGATATAAGTACCTCCATCTCTTTCTCTCATCCTCTGTTCAGCCCCCAAAAGTCAGCTCCTAGACAAGAAAGTGGGACAAAACAGAGGGAGAGTGGATCTTGAAGATCAAATGAAAAAATAGCTTAGATAGCTATTAATTCAGATGAAATAAAATGAAAACAAATATGGAGGAGGAAAACAACATGTGCAACAGGGTGCCATTGGGGGACTTCTGGTTAAGGATTTTGAAACATTGGTACATCTTTCTATTTCTATCATTTTATCCTAGTAGTATGTGTTTACAAGATGCTTAATAACCGGGTGAATAAAAGTGATTTGAAAACTGAATTTAACATGGCTGGAAAATGCATTTTACATCCTCCCAAAGAGAAAGAATAGTTTCTCTTCGGGATTTTTTTCTTCCCCCCAAAAGAATAACTATAACATTATTATTAGGGAGATTATGGTCTAAATTTCTCAAATGTTGTATTCTAACTTATTGTATATTATCTATTGCTACATAAAAAACATACTCAACATTTAGTGGCTTAAAACAGCAAACATTTGTTATCTCAGAGATTCTGAGGGTCAGGAAACCAGGAGTGGCTTAGCCTGGGTGGTTCTGGCTCAGGGTCTGCGTTGCATGGTCTGAAGTCTTGGCTGGTGCTGGAGAGTTCATTTGCAAGAAGGCTAACTCATGTGGCTGTTCACTGGAAGCCTCAGTTCCTGCCAGTGGCTTCCCCATGGGGTTTCCTGAATGTCCTCAAGACATGGCAGCTGGCTTCTCCCAGAGGGAGTGTTCCATGGGAGGCAGAGACTGAGAGGGCAACCAAGATGGAAGCTGCAATGTCATTTAGAACCTAATCTTGGAAGTGACCTACCATCACTTCTGCTGTATTCCACTGGCCACACAGACCAACTTGGTACAGTGTGGGAGGAGACCAACCAATGATGTGACTACCAGGATACAGGAATCACAGGGGGCATTTAAAGACTGGTTAGCACACTTATTCTGCCTTACTTTCACAGAATGTCTTATTTCCATATATTCTTGTGATCTGGAATATCTTTTTTTCCCTAACATGCAAGAGAGTGTACAGCTGCCATTTAATGAATGTTCATAGGCAATGCCAATGAGTTTTAACAAGGGAGTTTTGGGTCTCCACTGTATGATGACTCTTGTATCCTAAGTGTCAGCTTCACTTTCTATCCTGAGTCTTGGCATATGGATAACTAAGAAAAGAGAGAAAATGGTTCCGGGTGAGAAAGATCCAAAAGAGGGAAGTCAACTCTTCCCATTGTTGGTCTGAGTCTATCAACTTCAAGAGGAATCTTTTTACTTCTACTTCTTGCACTTCTTCTACCTTGCGATTGGACAGGTCTAGATTACCTCAAAGTCACTGGGGTTCTAGATTTCCTCCCCACACCCCCACTATGAGAATGTGAGTGAGGAGATGGGGCTCTGAAGAATTGGGATTCTCTCTCATTATCTGTAAAAAGTTAGGGCTGCATTTGGCTCCAAGACACCAGAAATCCCCAGTGATAAGAAGATGGTAAAACTCTCCAGGTCTAGATCTTATGCTTTCCCAGTCTCCCATTCCTGACTTGATCTGCTTTAGACATGGGCTGTCATAGATGGGCAAACTACTTTTTGTCTACAAGATCTTAATTTTATATTTTTTTCCCTAAGTAACGCATCAGTTCCAGCTAAACTGAAGGCAGCTTTTCATATTTATTAAATTCCTTTTCTGGTTAGAAAACTGGAATGATTCAACTGTCTCACATGATTTCTCTTGCTATTGTCTATGTTTTGAGAAAACTACATAAGCCCCAAGGAATTTCAAGATTTCCAGAACCAAGTGATAGGTGTTCCAAATGAGATATGAGCATTTACAAAGAATGTTGCTAGGCAGCTATTTACAAATAAAGGCATTTTTCCAACTGAAAAGAATTGAAAAGCAAATGTTATCATTAAATGACAGATAGTCAGGGATACTACCTTTACCACATAAAAATGTATTACTTGATCTCATTTTTTATAGTGCAGATAATGGTTGCTTGAAGAAGAAGGAAGATGTGTCAAGGGACTTTTATGAGGGGAAAAGAAAGTAAGACTGCATGTTGGTTTGAAATGATGACTGAACCATGATTTCATTTTACTGTAGTCCAGCAATAAATCTGTAACTCTTCTCTAACCAGTGACACTAGAAACTGTAGGGAATCTAGGCCAGCTAGTTCCAGACCCTAATAATTTATGCTGGGAAATGCATCGCCTAGGTGTACTGGACCCAGAAAGTCTCGTAAGGCCGGTTTTTTGCATAAGTTGGCTATTAATCTTGACCACTTGCTTATAGTTCATCACATTAGGGGCTACAGTGCGTAGTGCTGAGTTCTGTGACATGTCTAGGAATAGTTAGCTTAGTATGTTGTAGAGCATGAGAAAACACCCACTATGATGCTCACATTCTTTTTAGGCAAAAATAAAATTAAGAAAACAATTGCAGGAAATAAAGAGATGCAATTGGTGTTATGACATGAACTCATTGCCTGGCTTCACCACCCACTAACTGTCACTTTATCTCATCGAACCTTAGTGTTTCCATCTATAAAATGAGGCAACCAAGTTAGAACTACGGTTACTGGTTTTTCCATCACCAAGAACCCATTTTATATGTCCTCTACAAACTTCATGTTTTGAGAGATTTTATCTAGACTTTGACATTTATATTGCAGTAATTCATTTGTTTCACTTTTTATTGTGTTTTCATTTCAAAGTTATTCAAATTTTGAGCAACAATATATTTATGCAATGATTTATAAAGACATTATGAAATCATATAGTCAAAACCATGGCTGAGATGCTCATAAGATGTCCATTGTAGGCAGAACAATAGTACTGTAAATAAGCATCTCACAATAATATTTACTGTTGTGTTTGACTAAGTGTAATAAATTACCTTCTATACAGATCCTTGGCACTTAGGTAACAAAAAAACAACAACAAAAAGAAAACAAAAAGAAAAAAAAGAAAAAAGAGGGAATGGTACGGGGTGAGTAGGATCTAAATGAGAAATGTCAGATTTAAAATTCAAGGTCATATGTCCAGAGTCATGCTTATGGTCCCTTTCTTTACTGTGATTACTTTGTGTATGGATTTAGTAACAACATCTGCTCTGCCTCTGATAAACTCAGCATTCTTCTGAAGACATAGACGCCAACAAGAATGGCAAGTAGAAGATGGCTGATATTACCATACTGAGTTGATCTACTTCCAGTCGAAAGCAAAGACATATGCATGTGTGGCTTTACCAGAAGTATTTGTATGCTTCCACAGGTTATGAATTTTGGTTGGAAATATTATAAAACCTCTAAATATATAGCAAAGTTTCATAATACTAGAATTCTTGGGCAACAGTGGTTGTACTGCCCTCTCATTCACTCTGTTGTGTTGTGGATAGATGGAATTTGGGGTTGGCTGGCTGAAGCAAAGTGCTAACCATATCAGAGGCTTTATTCTGTTTATAGCCATGGGTTTCTCTGTTAATCTCTGCCAGAATTCTGACTCAGGCCTGCTACTTGTCACGGGAAAGTCATTTAGAGTTCCTTGGCCTACCTTGATTACCGACTCTGGCAGGAATTTTAAAGAGAGGTTTTCTCTTCGTGTCTTTGAAAGCAAAAGCTCTGTGTTTCTACTGCTCCGAACACACACCTTCTCTCTGTTTCCTCTCTGTTTTCACCAGGTGGGAGTCCAGTTGAGTGAGTTTATGCATCAGAGAATTAGATTTTCAGTCACGATAGTAGCCAGAAGAGACATTATTAGCTTTGCAGACTGGGTGTCCATGATAGTCAGAAAAATAGGTCCCCAAAGATGTCCATGTCCTAATTCCCAGAACCTGTAACTATGTTTTGTTACATGGCAAAGAGAAGTTAAGGTTACCGATGGAATTAAGGTTGCTAATCAGCTGACCTGAAAACAGGGAGATTGTCCTGGATTATCTGGGTGGGCCCAGTGTAATCCCAAGGGTCCTTATAAGTGAAAAGCAGGAGTCAAACAAGAAGAAGATAGGACAATGGAAGCAGACGTTGGAGTGATGCAATTGCTGCCTTAGAAGATGGAAGGAGGCTAAGAGCCAAGAAATTTGGGCAGCCCCTAGAAAAAAATAAAACACAGATCATCCCCTGGAGCCCGCAGAAAGGAACCAGAAAGGAACTAAGCTCTGCCAACACCTTAGGAGAAGGTAACTTTGCTCCAACCAGGCAGAAGTAATTACTTCTTTAACCCTTAGATGTGATAACTCATTATATTTAACCCATTGTCTCTTAACCAATTGTTGATGTATAGTTGTATGAATTGTTTAATGATAATTTAGTATAAAAATGATGATCTCTTTAGTTTTATGTACCAAGTTAAAATCCAGTTTGGTTCTCTATTCCTGGGAGCTTTGTGAGAGGTCAGTAATTATTATTTTGGGTATCAGGCGATGGAGGTGAAGAGAAACTTGGGGATTATATGGTCCAGGAAAATGGGGGGTGGCCTTGGTCATTTCTCAGGTGTGGTGCTCAAGGGCAGGTGACTCTGTCAACAACTCTATCCCTTCCATGCTGTAGTCAGGCGCAGAAACCTTTGCTGAAGTTTAAAGACATAGCACATGGAGTTGCTTGTCATTTCAGTCATTGATACACCTGTCTCCATCTAAGAGCCTAGAACCCCAGCTGCCCTGCCCTGAGCAGGCTCTGGTCTCACTATATCAATAAATTGTATCCTTCCATTCTCCTTCCCTGTCTCAGGGGACTCAAGCATGCTCAGGGCATTTGGCCATTTCCATCTTCACCCTTTTGCTCTCGGATGGGCACTTAATTTCCTCAATGCACTTAGACTCGGGGTGGAAAGCAAGCCCTGTGGGCCATATTCGTCCTCATGGCCTCTTGTTTTCCTTCACTGTGCACAAGAGTTTAAAATCGGAATTAATTGCTATTATTTACAAATGATGATTTGAATATGTCCAGTTTTTATTGAAAATTCAGCATGTCTGGCAAGGTGTGATCTTTATTCTTCTAAGTAATGGCTGGCATTTGCTTTCTATGTCTCTCCACTCTGCACCTCTTTCTGCTATGTCCTCATCACTGAGGACAAGGTCAGTATTTATGTGTCATTTTATGCCAGGTTCACTTTACTCATTTACATAATCTTTCTGACCTTTCTAGATCTGAGAGCTTGTATGTAAGTCCTGGCCTAGATTTTCCAAACACCTGGTAACCTGTTGTGTTTTTTTATTGAAGCTCAGAAATACAAAAATACTTCTATTATCTCTACAGGGTATACAGAGATCTTACAGCTCGTAAACAAAGACCTAGCTTTTAGTCTGGTGCGAAACAGGCGATAGAAATAGGGGAAGCTGGGTTGCTTTGCACAGAGTCTCAAGTAGCCAAAACAAAGCACAGGGTACTTTCTCAGCGGGTCACCATGCTCCATGAAGTTATCAATAAGTCATCTCGCCAGAATGTGACTTCTGTGATGGAGGGATAATATCTAACCCAATGCATAGCTTATTGAAACACTGTCAGCAAGTTATTTGTTGAGTGAATGGAGAGAGTGACTAATGGTAGCTTTTTGCCACTAAATGGTGAAGAAGTAAGGTGTGGGCTTCTTGCCTCTATAAATGCTGTAAAAACAGAGACAGTGTTTGTTTTTATCATCAATTCCAGTTGATCAATTCTTACTTTGCCTGAAATTTTCCTGTTTGAGACTCCTTTCTAGATTCTTCCCCACCTGTCACCAAAAGCTATAAATCAGGCTGGCAAAGGATAGTGGAGAGCTTCCACAATTAGCTGGATAATTAAGGCAAAGACCTTAGTGGAAGAAATGGGACCAATGCTGTAGGAGAGAAGTGCCTGATCTTTGGTGTGTGAACCATAAAACATGGAATGGTGGATCTGGGAGGGAACTCAATCACTGTCACTTGAAGATGAACACAAGCCTGGATAAGGTCAGTGCTTCAACAAAGGTCATTCATCTGATTAGTGGAAGATCTGGTTTTAGAAACTAGTATTCTTAGGTCCCCTGATTTCCTAACCAGGTGCTCTTCTCACTGTTTCCATTTTTTGTGTGTGTGTTTTTTTTTTGGTTGAGCATTATTTTTGTAAATTAGTCTTTTTTTTCTAGATTTCCAAATTAATTTTCTTAGAATTAACCCAATTATTCTTCTATAAACTTCCCAAGGCTAAGTTATTTCAAACTTTTAAAAAAGGAATAACTATTCATAAAATTCCCATATCTTAGGTGTTTAGTTTGATGATTTTTGACAATTGCACACAGATGTGTAACCAATGCCCTAAACAAGATAAAGGACATTTTCATCATTCCAAGAAGTTTCCTGTGCCCCTTTCCAGTCAATTTGTCCTACCCCCCGATTGTCATAGATTAGTTTAGTCTCTTTCTATATTTCATATAAATGGAATCATATATAGTATGTATTTTTTTTGTGCTTGGCTTTGCTTAATGCAGGGATTGGCAAAATTTTTCTATGAAGGACCAGACAGTAAATATTTTTGGCTTTGCATCTTATTTGGTCTCTGTCTCAACTACTCAGCTCTGCAGTAATAGCACCAAAGAAGTCATAGTAAAGAAATAAATGGGCATGGCTGTGTTCCAATAACACATTAGTTACAAAAACAAGTGAGGGGCTAGATTTGGCCTGTGGACTATAATTTCCCAATGCTTGGATTAACATGATAGTTTTGATGTTTGTTCATGCTGTTGCATGTATAGTAGTCCAATCTTTTTACTATTGAGGATTATATATGAATTTATTACTGAGGTTATAGTATGAATTTATGACACCTTTTTATTCATTCTCCTGTTGATGGACATTTGGGTTGTTTCCAGTTTGGGGCTATTATGAATAAGATGTACATTTTAATATACGTCTTTTGGAGAGCATGTGTTTTCATTTCTTTTGAGTCAGTATCTAGGAGGGGAATGATGGGTCATAGGGTATATCAATGATTTCCTTCCTTCCTTCCTTCCTTCCTCCCTTCCTAACTGTGACCTCCTCGTTCATAAGTTCAGCACTCAACCACTGAGCCATGCCAGCCAGGAATTTATCAATGATTTTCAACCTTTTTCATCACATAGTGCACATAAACTAACTACTAAAACTTTGTGACATACCAAAAAATATATTTTTTGCCGATCTGACAAAAATAATATGTATAATTTTTATCCAGTCATACCAGACAGCTATTGTCTTGGCTGTTGTCATCTTTTTATTTGATAACCTAAGGGAAAAGAGGTCAGTGCCATTGACTTAATAGTCAGGTATTACATATTTTAAAACTTCTTGTGGGATACCGTTTGAAAATTTATAGGGTAAATGACTGTTTAAACTTAAAGAAACTGCCAAATGGCTCTTTAAAGTGATTGTACCACCCGAAACTCTCATTAGCTATGTATGAAAGTTACATTTGCTCCCTGTCCTTGGTGTAGTCAGTCTTCTGATTTTAGCCCTGATGGCTATAACTTAATTGCTCTTTGAATTAGGCTCTCTGTTCTTCATGATCATCCTTTCATTCATCATTTCTTACACCAGTTTTTAGCTTCATCTCATTTCCTCTGTGCTTAATTTCATCCCTATATCTATAAATTTGGTATTCTTCATCTCAGCATCTTCCAGTTTTTCCTGACCTTCTGTCTCATTTGTTACCAGGCATATAACATTGTTTCAGTTCCCTAGGTCAGGTGAGTTTTTTCCAACTCTATATTCACCTGAATATAGAGTCAGGACAATCCTATCAAACTACCAGTCTACCATACCATCCTCAAGCACCGGTTTCTTTTTCACGGAGGCCTTTATTCCCAAATGCAGTGAATGTGTATCCAAGCTGAGCCTGTTGTGGGCATGGTCATAACCTTCTCTAGCTCCAGAAAGAGCTTCTCTCATATACTTACAACTCTTGGAAATTCCTTTTATATAGAATTCAACCCCTCGTGTCCCCCCACCCCCCAAATAGATCTCAGATGCAATTTCTCTGAAACAAAGAGACATATTCATTTAAACTAATTAATATACAAATAACCAAGAGCTGCTTCCTCAGAGAGGGTTTGGGAAGACAACAGAGAAAATAGAGAAGGATAGTTCCAGTGCCAAAAGGCAGTTTATAGGCAGAGGTGTAATGAAGCTGGCAGAGGTGGTGGTGGTGGGAGTGGGGGAGTTGGGGTGGTGGTGGAGGAGGTTGGAAGATGGAGTGTAGTGCAATGAGGGCCAAGTTCACCTTCCTTATCTTTTGTACTTGAAAATACTCTGAGCTTTGTAACTCAGGTTTATGTGCAAGACCAGCTATTTGCATGGACCTGAATTCGAACACGTTGAATGAATTCTCCATTATTCTTCTTCCTTAACTCTTTTTTTTACTGTTTACTATCTTTTTTTTTTTTCCCTACTCATGATTAAATAGTTGCTACTTTGATTTAGCTGTGAAGGATGATTTCAGCCCTTTCAAGTCTTTTCTTCCCATTCTTTTAATTCTTACCCATCAGTTGGCCAGTAACTTCATAGTATTATCTGGCTGCTGCTACCCAGTGGGGTAACTCTCTCTGTCTCTCTAAAGTATGCCCAGGCAATGATTTTCCCTGGCTATCTTAACTTTATTCACATTGCAAAGGGTTATGCATATAGGATGGGGGGATTTGTGGCTGTATGTTGCAATCTCCCACACTCTCTGAACCTGTGTTTCTAAATCTGTAAAATGGGGCTAAAAGCTGTCAGAGAGATCAGGATTCTCAGTTTCTTCTATTAGCTCATTTTTTTCTCTTTCCTGTCATTCTCCATCAGATTATGTCCTAAGTCCTCTGTCCCCTTTCTCTATGATTACTTCTTAAAGGTATCTCGTCTATGCAGACATTGGCAAATGGCCAGATAGTAAATATTTCAGCCTTTGTGGGACATGTGGTCTTTGTCACGACTACTCAACTCTGCATTGTAGCAGCTCTTGCAGATGCTCTATAAATGAATGAGCATGGCTGTGTCCCAATTAAACTGTGTTTATAAACACAGATAGTGAACTATGACAGTAAGGTTGCTTACCATTTATCTGCCAATGACTTTAATTCCTTTAAGTCTATTCTCAACTGTTTCCTTCATTGCTACAGGAGTTATTTCCAGAACTGAATTTGATCAGGTCTCCCACTTGCTTAAAACTCTCCAGTGCCTCCTTTTGGTCTTTTGGGCCCTGTAGGATCTCACATTGCCCATTCCTCCAGCTTCATGCTCCTCAATCTTCCCCCTCATTCTCTAAACCAGAGGTTCTCAACCTGTGGGTCGCGACCCCTTTGGGGGGGGTCGAACAACCCTTTCACTGGGGTCACCTAAGACCATCGGGAAACACATATATAATTACATATTGTTTTTGTGATTAATCACTATGCTTTAATTATGTTCAATTTGTAGCAATGAAAACACATCCTGCATATCAGATATTTACATTATGATTCATAACAGTAGCAAAATTACAGTTATGAAGTAGCAACAAAAATAATTTTATGGTTGGGGGTCACCACAACATGAGGAACTGTATTAAAGGGTCGCAGCATTAGGAAGGTTGAGAACCACTGCTCTAAACATTACTTCCAGGACCTCCATTTCATTGCCCTGCCTGGGTGATTCCCCTCCCACTTCACTACCTAGCTATCTTTAACCTGTTCAGATCTGAGCTTACCTCACCTCTCCAGTCTTTAGGGAAGTCTTCCTGACCCCCAGGTAAGACCCTAGCCAAGCACACTCAACCTTTTGTCATCATACTCCAGAGTTTTTAATTATTCGATAATTGGTGATTAATTATCACTATAATTTAGATTAGTTTTCAGTGAATGTTTATTCTCTTTACTGTCACACTGTGGGCAGGGTTTACTTCTCACCCCATTTGTTTTGGGCTTTGCCATGTGACACAGTTTGGCCAGTTTAGTGGATATGACATGAGCTTGAACTGTGCATGTGTGGTGGTCTTGTTCTCTTGAACTCGTGATATTGCTTTGAGGAGAACATGTCCTTGGTTATTTTCTGGTCCCAGAAGAATGAAAAACATGCCCAGGTGACCTGTACACCAGAGAGTGCAATAATAAGTGCTTATTGCATGCCCCAGGCCCTCAGGGTGTTTGTTCTGCAGCAATAGCTGACTGACAGAATTATCTTATATATCAGTCTTCCCTACCATTGCAATATCCATACAAAAACAGTAAACACATTTGTTTTGCTCGCTGTTACATTCTTATTGCTTAGTACAGAAGTGCTTAGTAAATTTGTGTTAAATGAATAAATGATTCAGTGGGATAACATATATGTGGAAGCATTTAGCGTATTATAGGCACATAGTTATCATTCAGCAGATGGTATTTTAAAATGGGTTAGGTAATGCTCAAGAGAATCTGCATCTAGTTCTCTTCTGGACTTGAAAACACTCTGAGCTTTATAACTCAGGTTTATGTGCAAGAGAAATGCACCTAGATTTATAATCAGCTGTGCATCAACTCTGCAATCACATTCTCGAGCCCCTTAGGAAATGTAAGATGATGAAGGAAAAAAAAAAATAAATGCAAGTCCAGGAAGTTCTTTGCTTGTGTTACTTTGTTTTCTAATGTTAAATGTGATTTGTTTAAAACAATAATAGAAAACGCCATTTGGAGACAGGAAAATATTATTACATCTGGAGAAACTCAGTAAGATGAGGACAAAGGCTCTATTCTCTTCCTGATGCACATGTGTGGTTCTCATCGACTTTTGTATTATCTCGAGGAAAATATTAGAAAATGTCATGCACCATAAACATTCCACACAACGGGGGCTAATTAATAGGTACATGCAATATTAATGTGGCTGTTAACCATTAACTATAAGTGTTCTCTAATAGTTGGTACCCATGGATAATTAATGCTAATTTTCACAGTACTTAGGAGAAAACATAAATATAAGATCCCGGTGCACATTATTAAAGAATTTTGAATAATTCCAAATAATTTTGAAAACATTATTAAGATTTATAGATCCAATACTTTGTTGATTAGGTGAATGCTACTGTTTTAAGGTTTATTGGGGAGTAGCCTCCATACTTCCCAATTAGAATAAATATGTAATTTCTGTTAAATCATTCAAAGTAAACTGGACTAAAAATAATCATTTCCCTGACATGCTATATCTGTGATATAATAGGAGTTCAGCATTTGTATGTCTCTTCAATTCCAATGTTTCATCTTTATACTTTATAAAGACTCAAACTTTCCTTTGCAAATAAAACAGATTCCTTTATAAAGATCTGTGTTTTTCTTCTCCACGCCTTTTGGGTCACCCCATGCTTGTCCATTGGATTTCTAGCATTGTATATTTTAAAATGTTTACGTAAAGAAAACATAATTGAAAATATTAACAGCCAAATGTATGTGTGTGTAAGTTTGTGTATAGTGTTAGAAAGCTAAATAATGATAGTAAAGTGTATATATTTATGTATTCTGATGCAATATTTAACTCTATTTGTCTTAAAATTCCCTTTACTTTTCAAAATACTGAGTGTGATCATTTGTTTAAAGTAAGAATCCATGTGCAGCAGACACAGGAATGCACCACTCAGATCCCCCTGCAAGAAAGAAGCCTCAGCCCAGCTGTGTGGGGGGGTGGTTGATGGATCCCTCCAATTGTAGTTCCCCAAGTGTCCACCACAGCTTTTGCATTGAAGTCCTGCTCTTCTTGGGGAAGCCCACAGCCAATGATGGAGTGATCCAAGGGCCTAGGTATTTTCCTCCAAAGTGGGGCTGCTTTAATAGGCCATCTTTGTTTGCTGTTGGGCTGAGACGCACTCCATCGGTTCTATGTCACTGTCTAAGGGTTTACTGAGGAATAGCCTCCATGAAAGGAGTTTCCTGAGCTTCTCCTCCATGTCTGCCTCCTGGAAAATACAACTGGCGCACTCTTTTCCCCAGGACTAAGAAACAAACACAAATAAATTTGGGATCCCATTTGAGATGACAAAGGTACAAAAATTCCTCATGTAAACAAATGATGATGACCATACTCTGAGTGTGGTAGAATGAAGAAAGGAAAAATGAGAAAGGGGAATTAGTTAATTTAGTGAGATATAAAGAAATCCAGGAGATAAAGAAATCAGAGTAGAAAGGAAAATAGCTTTACTAACAATCAACAGAGCATATAGATAAATGCTCTCCCAAATGCTTTTATAAAGCACCAAACTCTTTGTCATACTTGCAACATCTATTATACACAGATGCTGTATTAGAAACACATTTTTTGCTGTTGGTCAAGAAAGAAATCTCTAAGTGGATATGCCTTATAAATGAAGCTAACATGTATTTAACTCTAAAAATACAATTTATAGTATCCACATGAGCAAAACTGTTAGTCTGTGCTATCACAGGAGCCAGAGAAATAGACTTATTGTTCTAAATCAAGTTTCTGAAGGCATTCATTAGGATGGCATTTTACCTTCAGAAATGGGAAGCTCACCAAAGAGCATTCCCCAGACCACATTCTGAGAAGCACTGCGACACTGAACGCCCCCTGCTGGACACAATTCTGATGGTCTGAGGTGAGGGAGAGTTCAGCATGCAGTAGAAACTCGTCTCTCCTGCTTAACTGAAGGGGATGGACCATGGAGAAAGAAAAGCCATGGCCCTTGGTAACAGTGGGGAAAAAAATGCAACAAAACAAGTATGCATATGTTTGCAGTTACTTTAAATAGTTTCAAAGATGTTCATACAAAACCCCTTTATTGTGATGCATTTGCAAGAGCTGGCACAGTGTGGAGTAAGTTGAAACATGTGTGTAAGACCTTCAGTCCATGTGGTTGAAGCAGGAAAAATTGTCGACGGATTAAGTGGGCTGTTTTGAGGGCAGCCCCAGAATGGAATATTAACCACTTGGCTGCCAGGGCTGGGTTCCCATTGTCCGCTTTTCGTGGCTGTGGCCACATTACAGGAAAAACATGTGTGGGTGTCCGCCCGAAATGCATTCGGAGGGCACAGAAGTGCTTTCCTGCACAGCTGAGCTTTGGCACCACGTTGTTACTTGTTGCTATTCTTATGTCAAAGTAAAACAATACCTCCTGATTTATCACGAAAAGAGAACAAAACTTTCCCAGTTTTGAACAAAGAGTTTCAGAAAGAAACTCTTTAGGTGGGAAGTGGTGGTTATTGACAAAGACTCTGAAAGAGCCAGAATTACCCACCCCTGATGTCTGATTACTCTTGATGTCTGATCAGGTTCCTCATCCTCTACCATCCCCCCAGGTGATGTCTAATCACCTGGAAGGAACCTTGTCAGGTCAGTTTAGTCTAACTCCCCCTGTACCTCTGATGTCTCCTCTTAGTAATCTTTCACCCACTGGCCTCCACCCTGCTCTGTGGCTGTAAATCCCATGTTTCCTTGCTGTATTCGGAGTAGAGTCTAAACTCTCTCCCTTATTGCAAAACTCCATTGTGGTAGTTCTTCCTTGAAAGAGCTACTATCTTTAAGAAGTGTTGAAATATTTTTTTCTTTAATGCCATATAGTCAAGATTCTTTCCCCCTTCTCATTGGTGTTTTCTTAAGTGCATGTCTATACCTTTACTCTCTCCTGCTCTGATCCTTCTTTTATTTATTTATTTATTTTTAAATTTTTTTGTTTTATTGCTTAAAGTATTACAAAGGGTATTACATATGTCTCCTTTCCTCCCTCCCTCCTTGACATCCCCCTGGTCTCCCCTACCCCCCAGTGGCTGTGTCCATTGGTTATGCTTATTCCTTCTTATGTGGTCATAATTGCCAATATTTCTCTAAAGTTGTCACCATTTACAATGGCTGTGTTCACTTGGTTTGACTCACTCGGCTTTAACATTTATTTCTGTTTGCCCTGTTTTGCTGACTGTCCTTACCCCCATGTCTCCTAAGTCAGTGGGAAAGAACGGGGTGATGATAGAGCTGGCTGGTAGGATTTGCATAGCACTTGTGGCTGGTATCCTCACTGATCTAAGCAGAAGGACGCAGGCAACTGTCACTGATGAGGAAGTGACAGGTGTGCAGAGAGTTTCTGTCAGGCATGTCATGGTGGCAAAGGAGGCTGAGAGCTGGTAGCTGACAAACTTCTCAGAGATGTGGGCGCTGTTCCTTATACTCCCCTCTTCAGCTCTTCTAATGCACTGACAGCCCAGGTAATGACCTGGGAGGGCGCTTCCCACCAAGGGGGGCACACTGGTCAGGATGGTGCAAAAGCATGTGACTCAGAGAAGTGCGACTGAGGATGTGGTGGGAAGGGCTGGAAGGAGAGAGAACAGAGAAATGTATGATTGTGGGGAAGGGAAAATAGACTCAAGATCCTCTTACTGGGGACCCATATGCTTATAGGATGAGTTAAGTTTGATGAGTGATCTCACTCTGCAGCAGCACAGCCAGGAGAGCACCCAGGCTCCAGGTGTTGGAAGGGAAGGCTCTGCTCACTGCAGGGCACCCACTGGCTGAGACCTTGTCCTTTGTTAGGCTTACCTTTTTATAAGCCACTTGCAAATGTGGTGTTTGTATTCTCCTTGTAAAGTGAACCTCTTTCTACAAACTATGACTAAATAGATCAGTGGGGTTGGGTGTGGGACAGGGGGAAAGAAACATATGTACAGTTTCCAGTCAATACCAATGATATTCTGAGGACTGGTGTAAAGGGTTACATATTCCTAAAGACAGCAGCATGGGCCCTTTGAGATTTAGAAGGTGATATCAGAACTGCCAAGGGGGCTCATGTAATTTCTCTGAGAAATATTCTGACTCTTGTCACAGGGTTAGGCACATATTACAAGGACAAGTTACAAGTTTATTGTTACAGCAGTAGCACCAGTAGGTTAGTGAGTCAAATAAAGACATAATTTATTCTGAAAAAGGAGAGCAAGAAGAGGAAAAATATATAGACGACTTTCCCCTTACTCTGCCCTTGGGTCCTTTACATGCCAATTTCTTATTTAAAGGTGCCAGACGACTCATTTGGAGTTATTAAATGCAAGCCCGAGCTTGCTCTTTGCATAAATGTGTGCTGCTAATGCAATATAGGCCAACAAGTATAAATTAGATTGTTGCTTGTAGCACAGACACCTGAATTAGTTGCTTTTCTTTTAAAAACAAAAACTAATTACAAATTGTTACATGTTCCTATTAGCCTTTCAGTAAATGCTGTAGGGTGAGAGGGATTTTGGGGGAAAATATGATCCCATGTATTAATATTTATGAGCTTTGTAGACACGCTCCCATTCTGCCCTAGAAATAAAATTCAATGAACACATTTGCAGGTTGAAATGGTCTATGTCTGTGATGAGGTAATGCCAAAACAATTCAGTCCTAAATGCAGTGGGTCAGCATATTGGCTGGTCCCTAAGGCTAAGAATAACTTCAAATGTTATTTCTCGGATTCTGAGCTCTCAATCAATTAGTATTTCTACAGGTCCATGGGGGTGCAGGAGCGGGTTGAGGTAGCAAGTCAGTTCAGACCCAGGTATATAAGGCACATAAACATGCTAGGTGATTGGCTGAGAGCACAGGGTCATTTTGGGCCTCAGATCTGACTTTGTTGAGATCACACTTAAATTGAATTCCTAATTTGTAAAGGTCTTCTAAGTAGATGAAAATATAAAGAGAATGAGAGCTTTGTTTTATCTTTTATAGCTGCTTACTAGATTTTAAAAAAAAATCGGGGGCAGTTATTTTTATGTCTGGTCTTTCATCAAGTCTTGCTGTTTTCCCTTGTTAAAATGTTCTCACCTTGGCCTTTTCCTCTTGAAATGGACACTTAGTAGTTTGGTGATCTGCCCCTTCCTGTGAGAAATGCCCAGTATTCTCACAGAAGTGGACTCTTAGCAGCTGTGGTTCTACATATGACCTTAACTATTGCTCCTAAATGATTGGTCCAGGTTGGACAGTTGGACTGATGCTATCAGGATGCAGACTTGACATGAGACACATAGAAAGCAGGAGTGGTTGAGAGTTGGGCCACACCAGCAGCAAACCCAGGACTGCAAGAGAAGGGCCAGGGACCACTGCTGGTGGGTCTCCTGCTGTCCTCATTACATATATCTCGGGATCACTCTGCCCACTTAAATTCCAGAGACATTCAATATGCTTGCAATGACTTTTTGTTTGTTTGATAATTTTGCTTAAATTATTTAGAGTTGGCTTCTTAAGCAATACACTAGCCACATTATTCAACAGCATAGGCAAAGAACCTTGAGCAAGGGACACTTTTACTAATAAAAAATACTTTTATCTGGTTGACATGCAGGAGAGCTAATAATATATTTTCCCCTTTTTTCTTGTTTATCCCCCCAAAAAAGAACAAACAGAATACCAACATAGGCAGGAAAAAATAATGAAGGGAAGGGATCTAATATTTCTTGAGAATAGGAAGCCTAGAATAGTGGAATATATGTAATATTTGGAGATAATAAGACAAGACTTGGGCTAAAATTCTGACCTTTCATTTACAATGTGACTTTGGGCAAACTCCTCACTTCTTATTTGTGAGGGATGAGCAATAATAGGTGGTATTACTATCACTCTGAAAACTTAGTGAAATAAGAAGTTGTTGCTTAAAGTGATTTTTTTGGAGGACTAATGATTCTCAGGTTTAACATGGAATTTAGGAATGGTCACTAGACTCAGGACTGACTTAGCAGACCTGGGTTCCAGCTACAGATAAAAGGATTAGATGGAATTTTAAGTTTCTACAGAAATAAAGACATTCAAGATTTTTAAGCAGAGATAAGTTGGTTAGAGAATTGAGTAGAGACGAACAGACTGACCTGTTGTGCAGGGGCTCATCCTGTGAAGCAGAGTTATCCCCTGGTCTGTATAACTTTGAATAAGTTGAGCAACCTGTTTGTAATTATCTAAGTCTAAAACCTAACTCTTTTTGATGTCTAAAGGCAAACTGTTTTCTGTATAGCTTTAACATAGACTGAATTTTCTATGAATGCAATGACTGTGGCAGCAATACATATTGCATTTTGCTCTATTTGGGCATTGACGAAGACAAGCGCACTATCTCGGATGCATTCCCGGTGCTCAGAGTCTGGCGAGTCAACCACACAGAGATTCTGTGGAGGGAGGCAGCACCTGATGCCCACAGATGTCTCCTCGAGCAACTGAACTCAGATACTCCGAGTGACACACCCTGTTTCTCCTAATAGAACGAGTTAAGTTTAATGAGTGATCTCGCTCTGCAACAAATTGTTACATGTTCCCATTAGCCTTTCAGTAAATTCTCTTTCTCTCTCTCTCTCTCTCTCTCTCTCTCTCTCTCTCTCACACACACACACACACACACACACACACACATTTCAGGGGCGTTGTATTTATTTATTCAAACATTCTGTTGGTAGATAGGGTATACTAGTTACATATTTTACTTCTGATCAATAAAGGAACATGTTTCTTGAAAGGAGATGCTGGATTGGATGGGGTTGGGATTTACTGGGCCCTGAAACTTTGAAACTGCAATGAGGGAGGATATTGAGAGCTCTGTTCAGGAGTTGGGAAGAGAGCACAGGGGTTTTACTTTAGGCTGAATTGAGCAGCAATAAACTAGCTATATCTGGTGAGAAAGAGTTTGTTTCTTTTCCTTTACATCTTGCCTAATCACACTTCTACATTCATAGCATATTCTGGTTCCTCTGGCGTTGGATGGATTTCTTCTAAATTATAAATATTCTCAGTCCCGGATCTCAGAAAAGTCAGGCAGTTGGGCCTAGCTCTCTAGCCCAAGGCATCACATTTGCCAGCAGGAGCTGCTTCATGTTAGGTAGGGCATGCTTCCAAGAGAACCTCACAGGCAGCCACAGCGTGGTCTTATGGCTCCAAGCCTGCGACGGCCTACGAACATCATAGGCCAGGCTCCCCTTCTACCCTGCTCCCTTCCAATTTATTCCATACTTAGTAAGACACTGAGAAAATGTAGCCTGCATTTAAAGCTATAGACATTATAAGAAGGCCTGTAATGAGGAGATGGAAGCAGATCCTAACGGAAAGCTGGGTAGATCAGGGCCTTATTCTTGGCATTAGTGCTAGAAATAAGCAGTTGACAATTCAGTGACATAACTGAATAATCACTTTTGAGCCTTCCTTGATGGATCAGTCCAACATTCATGTTGTTTGTATGAGTGGTAGAAAATCATGTGTGTGAACTTGTTTGTGGCCTGCTTTTTAAAAAATATGGTAGAGGCATAAACAGTGAAATTCTAGTAACCACTGATACTCTGTCTAATGTCTTTACATCCTTGTTTTAGGAGACATTTTCCAAAATATTTTTAGAGCTCTTGATATATTCTTTATTTTACTTTTTTCTTTTGTTTAGCAAAGTCAAATGCTAAACATTACAACCTTAATGAAGCAAGGGTGAGTTTGCCAATAGATATTAACCTTAAGATCAGCAGCACAGTGGACATTCCCACTTCCAATGTTTCCTTTAGAGTTGTTGATATGTATTGTTGTAATGAACTTTCTAAATCAAGATGCCTTTTGCTGACTGCTCCATGAAAAAAAAAAATGGAAGTAATTTGGGGTAACTGAGTCTGACTGCTGCCTCTCTTTCTGTATCTCTCTTTCTCCTTCTCTTCTCTTCTCTTCTCTTCTCTT